>NC_133483.1:19876441-19918861 GCF_025370935.1 Choristoneura fumiferana
CTAAAAAAGTTAACTTCGTTAAACGTTAAAGCGTTACATTTCGGAAGATTTAACGCAAGTTAACGTTAATCGTTAATCCGTTAACATTCGATAAAAAAAATATTTTTATATAATTGCGTTGGTAAGTTAATAGGTTAGGAACAAAAAAAAATGATGTGTAAAATTGAAGTGTGTATTTAATTATCTAGTATAATGTGGATATTCCCCTTCATGACATTAATATGTTAAATAGATTTTGTATTATTACTTCATATAAGATTCACTAAATAATATAACGAGATATCTAGACAATGTCATCCATTATGTGCCTATTGTATTACTTGCTTTGGATACCTACCTATACTATCCGAATAATGAAATGAAAAAATGAAAAACTACCCAAAGAAAGATATCATGTACCTATACAAATCTACGTTTACAAAAAACTATTACCTACGTAAAATTATGCTATATGTACATTTCTGATAAACCCCAGTATCAGTCTAACCAGGGGTGCCCAACTTGATTAGACCCAAGATCTACTGTTTATTGGCGTAACCCTGTGCGATCTACCAATTACATGCTTCTTGAAATCTTAAATAAAATAGCATAGTTCAGTATTTATATTTTTTTGCGTGACCACGATTTCCTGGACTAATAGTCGCGATCGACGGTTGACCGCAATCGACCGGTTGGCCACCCCTGCTCTAAAAACATTTAAAACCTTAATATAGCAATCACATTTATTTAAAACCGTATTTTCTATTAAAAATTATATGGTTTAATGAATGACTGAATGTATGAACGATGAATGCTCGACATTCTAATCGATTTTACGTATGTGTGACGTACAAATGTCATGTCCAGACAAGAAGTTTTTTACTGTGTGAATGAAAATTACTGCTGTGTTTAGGAATTCGGTTTGTATGCGTGTGTACCAACATTGTTTTCATTATTTTATAAAATGGCATAATGTGCATCGCCCCTCCCACTGCGAGTTTAGAAAGAAAAAAATGGTTAGCAACCCGTGAGCGATACCATCTCCTTTTAGTAGAATACTGCGTGCGGTATCTTTGGTAAATTGTAGGCACCAAATTAACGATTAACGGACTTAGGGACATTTAACGGAAGTTAACGAGTCCGTTAACATTTTTTGAAGTTAACTTAAAAGTTAATCCGTTAGTCGAAATGTTAACTTCGTTAATTAACGATTAACGGATTAACGAGTTAATGCCCAGCTATGCTGAGATTCAACTATCTACAAACCAAATTGTATCCAAATCCGTCCAACCGTTTTACTGAGAAAATATAACAAACACACTCACAGGTACCATCAGCCAAATATGTGGTCCACCTCCTCCCCCCCTACCCTTACTCTTCTCCTTCTTCTTTTAAAATATGGCTTTTCTGTCCTAATTAATAGGACAATTTCGCCAGTTTCAAAGTAAACTCTATTTGAGAGGGACGTTGTACGGTGATTGTAGTTTTTGCAACTTGATAGTGAAATTTTATTCCAGAAACCACGTGAAGACAACTTGCGCATTAAAAAATGGCAGACACGAGACGAGAGCATATTGAATTTTGTGATCACTGTTCACTGTTAAGGTTAATCGTCGCATAAACACTATCAAAAATATACTTCAACTAGCCAAAGAAACAGAAATAGCAAAATTAGATGTTGTCTACATCCGCCATGTTCGAATGCTACAAATCGAATCCCCGTCTACCACCCTAGAGTTGATAATCATTTGCATGTCATAAAACAATAATGCCAAAAGACGTGTCTGTCAATTTGAAAGTTCGATTTTAGCGACATATAATTTGATAGGACTTGTTAAAATTGGTAGACCACTTATTTGGCTGATGGTACATGCACACACGCGACCTGCCATCCCATCTCTTACGCTTATGCACCATTTCAACTCTCACAAGGACACCTACAGAGACGCTTGTATTAATTCCAACATGACAAAAACCGAAAATTGGCCTCCTCCGTTAGCTTTTGTCTGAGAAAACACAGATTCCGAATAATCTCAGACGTTCAATGAATTCGAAATGTCAAATACTTTATTCATAGCACATCATACCGTATACGAATAACTCGTAAAATTTCATTGTTTATTTATACCCGACCAAAAACTTCAGGATTCTTTCAACAACTTTCGGCGGAAGACATCGAGTCATGTTGTGTAGGATATGCCATAAACTGGCACGTTTGAAATCGTAAAATGTTTAATCACCTATAGGTAGTGCAAACCCTGCGTATTCTTTGTTAAATTAAAATTTTTGCCAATACCCGAAAAATAACTTCAACCAGACAGTCAGTTAATCTTTTATAGGTACATATGTATAGATGAAAAGTTAAAAAAAAAATGTTGTCACATTTCATATTAAGATAATAATAATATCAAACCGCGCGCAACACTACATTTTTAATCAATCAGGTGGTATTCTTAGGACAGGGCATTACTTTGAAAAGCATTAACTTTTAATGTTTTCTGAGGGTGCCTGACCGAATTTCGCGATATCCGAGGAAGCGAATAGAATACACACGTAATAATAATGTTTCGCCATCGTATTTTGTCGGAAAAGTTCGTATTTATCTTGCTTCTCAACTAGCTTACTGAATTTTACTAAAGCTAATTAAATAAGAAAACAAGATAAAAACGAACTTATCCGACAAAATACGATGGAAAAACATTATTCAATAGATCTGGCCCTGTACTCATCATCATCCCAGCCTATATACGTCCCACTGCTGGGCACAGGCCTCCTCTCAGAACAAGAGGGCTTGGGCCATAGTTCCCACGCGGGCCCAGTGCGGATTGGGGAACTTCACACGCACCATTGAATTTCTTCGCAGGTTTGTGCAGGTTTCCTCACGATGTTTTCCTTCACCGCAAAGCTCGTGGTAAATTTCAAATGTAATTCCGCACATGAATTTCGAAAAACTCAGAGGTGCGAGCCGGGGTTTGAACCCACGACCCTCTGTTTGAGAGGCGATAGGTCAAACCACTAGGCCACCACGGCCCTGTACTACGAAGTGCAAAATTCGAAGTACGATTACTTGGAGCTAACACTTGACAGATGGGCGCGCCTTCAGTCAAGTTTCAACTTTGAGTTCATACAAATAAAATAGTTTTTCATAATCTGTAAACGTGGTAGCGGTATACTGAAAAGGCTTTATTTGTATGACCTCAAAGTTGAAAATTGACTGAAGGCACGCCCATCTGTCAAGTGTTAACTCCTAGTATTCGTACTGTATCTTGCCGTCCCGCTGACGCTTATATTCATTATTTAATACGAGAGTAGGTAAGAGGACGGGATGATACGGACTTCGATTTTCGATTTCGTAGTAGCCCCTCTGTAAAGTGTGGCACTCACTTGGTATTGCGTATTCGCGTTGCGTTAATGACATCTCCGTCATCACGCTAGCGAACAATATACGTGCATCTCTTTCACACAGCAAAATATTTCTCAATATGCAAGTGAAGTGCCAGATGCGTAGACGACTCTCACCCACCAACGCAGTATCAATGTTGAGTCGCATTAGGGTTCTATATCCCAGGATTTGTCTTGAGATATCAGGATTTTGAGACTTTTCTCAGGATTCCGGACGGATTTTGGAAATATCGGAAAATCTCAGGATTTTTAAATTCCAATAAAATAGATTTTGTACAGCTTCTTATTAAAAAGTGACAAATAAAAAAAATAATCTACTTATACCAACATAATACAGATTAACTAAAAAACAACTTTAATCATGTTGTGATCCACGTGAACTGAACACGACCCCCGAGATCACAATATCAAAACTTATAGTAATAATAATTCACTTTTTTAAATTGTAAATTACGTTTTGAACATGAAACTACCGTGAGACTCATTCATATCAAATGATATTGTAACGGCTAACTCACGTCTTAAACCGAGTTTAGCTCGACATGTTTCGGGCTATTTCGTAGCCCTTCTTCTCAGGAGCACGCGACTCGGCCCGAAACATGTCGAGCTAAACTCGGTTTAGGATGTGAGTTATCCGTTACAATATCATTTAATATGTGTAAATTAGGTACGTTATTGAGAAAAAAAATCAGAAATTGCAACTAATTCTCAGGATTCTTAGACGGAAACCATGCTTTTTCTCCGGACTTTTAAATTTTTTATCTGGTAACCCGAGTCGCATAGAGAATATTTCGACACTTTTCAGCACCTTGATCGCTCCGATGAACCTGACGTTAGTAAATGTCTCCAACATTTTGTCCCCGCAAAGAGCATATCCTAAACAAAATAAATAGCTCAACGTTCGTCGCTTGTTATTTGTTTGTGTGCTCAAACAGGTGCTGCGAAGTTAGAAGGGGTCGTGTACGATACGTCCTGCGGTAACCAGGCAGAGTTTTTGTTGGCTTTAGTTTGATTTTAAACATTTAATTAGGAAAAGTGATGTTCGGGAACAAACTTTTGGTCATAATTTTGAAAATATTTAAGACGATTTTTTGCATTGTTTCCCAATCACACCTATAGGGTTGGATGAGAAAAAAAAATCACCCCCACTTTACGTCTATGGGAGGTGCACTATTATTTTTTTTTATTGTACCCGTTTTGTCGGCATAGTTTACTATATGTATATCCGTGCAAAATTACAGCTTTCTAGCATTGATAGTCCCTAAGCAATTCCGCGGACGGACAGACAGACAGACAGAAATAGCGAAACTATAAAGGTTTCCGTTTTTTGCGGAAATTTGAAGCATTAACGACTGCATCTTTTGATTGCGTTGGCTTAGAAGTTTGATTTTTTCACAGCTCCAAGGGTCAGTAGACCTCAGTATTTGATATACATTTCAGCTTGATACTTTTACGCGTTCCCGAGAAAAAGGGTTGACAGACAGACAGACGGACAAAAAGTGATCCTATAAGGGTTCCGTTTTTTTCCTTTTGAGGTACGGAACCCTAAAAACTATAGTTTATAGGTAAGTATCTTATAAACTATATTTAGATGGGTGCCAGGCATCATTTATTATAACAGAAAAAAGAAAATACATTTACTTACAGCAACACAAGACAAGACACAGCAAATATCATTCATTATACAGGGTGACTCATTTAGATCGCTCAGTATGGGAAAGTCAGAAACTATAAGACATACGAAGATCTGTTCTTGGGAACCATGTCATCGATTTTAGTAACAAGAAAAACTGCATACATATATTTAAAAAAAAAACTTTTACTCAGTTTCGGAATCGAACCCGGTTGTTTTGAAAAATAAAACATACATTATTTCATAAACAATCAATGTTACTATGAAACATAGTATCTAGAAGAAATAAAATGCATCGTATTTCATATTCTTTAATAATGTAAGTTTTATTTTTTAAAACGTCCGGGTTCGATTCCCGAGATGAATACAAGTTTTTTTGTTACTAAAATCGATGACATGGTTGCTAACAAAAGATCTTCGTATGTCTTATAGTTTTAGACTTTCCCATACTGACCGATCTAAATGGGCCACCTGTACAATAGACAACACGAAGGATAGTGTGTATTGCAGTTGCGAATCGGACACTGGCTCAGCAAAATGCTGAAGCGTTATAAAACACCGCAGCGCTGATTTTCAGCAAGCACCACTAGTTTAAATTGGATTATTAAAACACTAAAAATAATATCAGTTACTTCAGGGTTTCAATTATCAGACCGTAGATTATTGTCGTTCATTCAGGGTCCACAATTGTAGGTCATACTTTAACCACACCCATTCGAAAACCTCACGGCGATAGTTAAATTCCATGTAGTCCATCGCGAGCAAAAGCTAGTTTGTGATAAATCTAAGATACAATTCTGATTATAGATGGATTTAGTGATGCCTAATAAAGACCGACCCTGAGGCTACGTCATGAAATCTACGATAGAAATACAGCGTGCAACATGAGAATATCAGCCAAGTACGGAAATTGAAGTTGAAGATATTATACTTCCTGTGAATCGCAGCCGTTTGCGATATAGGAAGAAAACACCGTTAGTCTTATTTACGTTGTACGGCGAACACATGAGTAGAGATCTAGTGAAAATCTTCCTTTCTTAATTACAAACGTATTCGACAAAACACCATGGAAATATTATTCACTGATCTTGTAAATCTTTATGTCTGTAGACTTAGCGATTGAGATTTCAGGATTTTACACGAGTTCCTCGCGATCCTGTGAAATTGTCGGAATAAAAAGCTAAGTAACCAATTTGTTATTTCTGAGATTGAGCTATTTAACCTTTTTTTTATTAAGTTATTTTTTCTATTTAACATTTTTTTACCATACTTTTTAACCATTTTTTAATATTTATCCATTTTTTATATACAGGGTGTCTCTGACCATGGGGTTTTAAGTTCATGGTTCAATTCTACTCCCAAAATAAGCTACTTTTGTTTTGTAACATTTTCAAGAAACATAAATTTAGATCATTTATTGATCCTCAATTAAATTGTTAAATCGGTGTATCGGGCATGGCGGTGTTATCGCTGTCTCTTGGTACGGGGGCCTAAGTAAGCCGTGGTGGCCTAGTGGTTTACCTATCGCCTCTCAAGCAGAGGGTCGTGGGTTCAAACCCCGGCTTGCGCCTCTGAGTTTTTCGAAATTCATGTGCGGAATTACATTTGAAATTTACCACGAGCTTTGCGGTGAAGGAAAACATCGTGAGGAAATTTGCAAAAACCTGCGAAGCAATTCAATGGTGCGTGTGAAGTTCCCAATCCGCACTGGCCCGCAACTATCGCCCAAGCCCTCTTGTTCTGAGAGGAGGCCTGTGCCCAGCAGTGGGACGTATATAGACTGGGATGATTTGACATCTCTAAGATAAACATTTATCAATGTGCCTTCAATTTAGTATTGTATCGCATACATTGAAACTTACATTTAATTTGTATGAAAAATAAATGCAATAAACAGTGGTCAAAACAAAATAATAATTGAACCGACTACAAAAAAAAAACATGAAAATAATTTTCTACCAGTCTGAAGTCGGTCGGAGCCTCTGCACGAGCCAGCAGGAGTGGACCTGTATAGTCATCTACTCACTATGTATTGGGCTTCAATCACTACTGCTGGCTCGTGCTGAGGCAACGACCGACTTCAGACTGGTAGAAAATTATTATCGATATCGATATGGTCTTCACGGGATACCCGTAAAAGTAACAAATTTGGAGTTGAAATAAAAAATACAAAAAGACTCCAAAAAAAAATCATAATTTGATTGCTTAATAGCGACATCTCTTGTCTGGGTGAGCGGTTAGTTCCGTCCGAAGAATGTGACGTCTCTCGATGAGAGCGGAACATAGATGTCGCTAGTGCTGCTGCTTAAGTAGCGTAGTAGAAAAAAGCAGCCTGAGATACGTGTGCATAGGAGAATTTTGTGTCTAGACTCCTGTCCAGCGGTGGTGTAGGGGTTATAGCACGCATCACGGATTGCTGAGGACCTGGGTTCGATTCCCAGCGCTGCTCTCTTTTTCTGGTTTTTCTGTGCATCCATGTCTCAGTTTGTATTTTCGATATGAATAAAGATATTTTGACTTTGACTTATAGTCTCTCAAGCAAAGGATCGTGGGTACCAAATGGAACAATGTATATAACATCTGTAAATGTACTTTTAACAAATAAATTAATTGATTGATTGACAATTTCACCATCTCGTAGCCAAATTTGGTAGCTACGAAATCGAAGTTGTGATTTCGAATCGACAATATTTTTCCCATTTCGAAGCTAATTAGCAAATCTGATTTCGAGAGCGCCCTGGGGTAGAGCAAGAGAGGCAGTCGCTCTAGACGCCAAATAGTAAGACTTAATTTCCAGTTTCCAGAACAAAAAGAAGAGAGCCGCGGAACTGGGATAGATAAACTTCCTTTTGAACAAAGGCTACTTCGCGATGCTTTGGCTTTGCTGCTTCGTGATGGGGCTAAAGTCTCAGAAGGTGGCCGACTCCAGTCTATGATTGTGGTATGCAATACGGTGGGCATTCCTCGCAGCCCGGGGCTCGCGTGCCTCGTTAGCTACTTGTTGACAGCTCGCGCCTTATTTATAACGCGCCGGCAGCTACGCATTGCGTGTAGAACCACTGGTTTTTACTATGTTTATGGTTATAAATGGTGGAAGATGATGTAGTGTTGTGGTTACAAATGCATAATCATAGTCCTCAATGGTTCTGGTACGAATGGAATCGCATAAAGTTTAAAGATGCTTGCAAACTAACCTAAACCAGCCAGTAAGTAAAGGAGGGTGCACTAATTGGCCCTTATGACCGATAAGGACAAGCGATATGTATGTCACCGAATAGGTTATTCTAAGTTGTTAAACTTTTGAGTATGGCAGGTAGTCCTAAATCTTAGTGTGAAAAAGTTATCGTCGCATAAAAGGTAGTAGAAGACCTGCATGAACACACATTTCTTGCATCTATAGACGTAGCAATGGTCAGGTCGCGAGTGAGCAAGTATTGTTTATAGTTGATATGAACCTCGGCAAGTAACACCGGGTTTAATTAAATTGTTTCTTAATATTATAAGCCTAGTTTTTTTGCTAATCCCTGAGGCAAAGAAATTACATTAACGTTGACACTCACGGGTTACACTGTCGTACCATTACAGTTGTTTCTTTACTTACATAACAATAGCGCAGTTTAAACCTTCATACATCCCATTCTTCCGAAGCTGTATGTGTTGCGTGTCTCCAACATATAAAACAGCTCCCGGATGTTTTCCCGCAGCCGGAAGTGTAATAGATAAATGCGGGCGTTTCCGGCTGCCGGCTCTGAAGCAAATCATTGGCTGGCGAGCTTTAGAGCTGCTCGGGTTTTGGACGAAAATGCAACGGGAAATTCGGCTAAGGGAACGAATTTTCGTCAGCAGGTCATCGACATAGCTCAGAGAATTAGCAAGTTGAAGTGGCGATGGGCTGGCTTTATCTATCGAAGAACCTGCAACCGTTGGGGTAAACGAGTTCTTGTGTGGAGACCGCGTCTGGGCAAACGTAGTGTAAGACGCCCTCTGGCCTGGTGGAGTAACGATCTACGAAAAGCTGCTGGTAGAAGCTGGATGCGTCGAGCCGAGGCAGGGCGCAATGGCACTTGCCATCTGGCGCAGTGACCCTCTTGCTCTATCCCAGGGCCAACGCCGAACTGCGGTTCACTTGATGGTAGTGATGACCCCCGCCCATGATCACCATTGGGGCTGATGGTGCATTCCATTGTTGTATAGTCAACCAATTTAATTCGTGTCCTAACGCCAAATTTTGTCTCTATCAACGCATATCAAATAACGTAAACGTAACGTGATTCTAAGATGCCCTAAGAATCGAATCGCATCGCTGTAGGGTATTAGCTTCTACAAAATAAATCCTTGTACAAAAATTTTAACATAATGTCTAACCAAATAAACTTTTCCTGATTGCCATTAAGTTTGAAATTCCTATTATACAAGGTGGGCCCTGTAAACAGGAGAAAAAAAATAAACCACAGCTTCCACTCTTCATCTTGAGCTAATTTAGCAATGTATTGCGAAATCCGTCACTTTTTTACGTGCCAGGCGATGTCATTTAGGCTATTGGATGCCGTACATTGAAAATACCATTTACTTTGTTTGGAATAAACATAATGATAAAATTACTTAACTTTTGAACGTTGCAGAAACTAAAGTATTTCCATTTGAGTAGCAGAACCTGTGTTTTAATTTTTTGCTCCTGCTACAGGGCCCACCCGGTATAAATATTGACGCGGGGTCTCGGGAGGTTAACTCTAAGTCTTTCCCTATTTTCGGCCAAACAGAGCAACACCAACCATCCAGCATAGAAAATAAATTCTTACGCCGAAACCACGTGACCGCAAACGCCGTGAAACTGGATCTACGTGCTTGGCACTTGTCCCTGTTACGGCGACGGTAACACGCAGCAACACACCGTACTGAACTGTAACTCAAGGTGGTAAGACCAAGCTAAAGGCAGCACGAAGTTGGTCATATCGAACTGAAATCTTTAAGGCTTTAAGTATACGTTGTAGGGAAGAATGAATCTTAATGTGACGGTATAAGATCGGATTGATGGCTTAGATTTTGAGGTTTTTTAAAATTCAGGAGTTGGAAAGCATTTTACGGTTGAAAATCTTGCTAGATGTTATTTTTTCAGTTCTTGAATCAGAGATTTTCGGAGCCGGTAGTGCAATTTTTTTGGGATTAAAACAACATATCGCAATTTTACTTAGGTAGCTTATTGTTGTTTGGCAAATTATTTTAACAAATAGGTACTTGGCAAAAAAACTTAGCTGCCAACAGGGGAAGTTGGAAATCCGAGGGAGAGGTCTTTGCCCAGCAGTGGGACATAGAAAATGAGTAATAAAAAAAAACTTAGTCACATTTCACTTCGCCATGTATCATTTTCAAATGTTTCGTTTGACATAACATATTCTTCCGAAAATATTGCATAGCATACTATAATTGAAAAGTAAATTATGGCGAAATATTTTTTGAATTTCGTACCTCAAAAGGAAAAAAAACAGAACCCTTAGGGGATCGCACATGTGCCTATCTGGCTGTCCATCCACCCGTCCGTCTATCACAGCCGTCTATTACTCCGAAGCTACTGGACCGGTCGAATTGAAATTTGGTACACATATGTAAGTCGGTGACCTAAAGCTAAAGACGAACATATGACGTAAATAAATGGAGATTAACTATAGAGGCCACTTATGTAGAGGCGTTTTCATTAATATTTTTATAAATATAAAAGTTTCTAACTACCTACTAATAAGGCTGGGATGAGTGACCTACTAATTTAATGGTTAGTACCTGGCGACCGAGCTTTGTCATCCCGAAAACCCCCATACCAAATGTCATCAAAATCGTTGAGCCCTTTCCGAGATTCTGATTATATATACACCGTACTTTTTTATATCTGTTAACTTCGGCAGACGACTCAGTTCATATATTTATGTGAACTATCTGATAAATAACTATTTCACGAAATTGAAAAAAAAAAAACCAAAATAAAAATCTTTTTTTCTTGCATAAAATATACAAACTTGGCAAGTGACATTCACGTGATACATAAAAGAGGCATCAAAAAAATCCACATACTTATTTAACTTTCTTTTGCGAAATATCATAAATTAAGGACCTTTGCGCTGTTTTAACTGCTAATAATTAATTATCTTAACTCTTGATTATCTTTTATTTTAAACATTTATCTTTTTCGAGATAGATCACTAATGTCTTAGAGAAATTAACTTCATTTTACCTATAGATTGTCCCCTTAAAGTTAACGAATATCAAAAATAACACGGTGTATATATAAATATAAACGTAAGAATTGCTCGTTTAAAGGTACCTACTAGATTTTTTATTGTAACCGCAACACTTCAAATGCCTCAGACCGGCCTCAGACACGAAAAAGACCACAAAAATTCCATCAGTTTGAAGTGTACCGGCGTCAGGGGGTTAGAAAAATATCGGCTGCAGCGGGCGCTGTCACGTCCAGTTACGTGTTACAGCGTTACGGTTGACCCGGATAACAAACATATTTGAAAATATTTCCACTTTTAATTCGATGCAGTAAAATGACAAAACAAATGTCTTTTCGTAAATAAATAACACCACATTTATTTTTATGGCAATTGAATCATTCACATAAAGAATAATCCCAACAAACATATGCTGTAAAAAAGGTGTGAAGTGTGTTTATAAAAGTAATTAGCAAAAAAAATTAAAACCTTAAAAAAAAACAAGTCTGCAACTCTGTTAAGTAACTTTTTATATATAAGAGGGGGCAAACGGAAGCAATCACTGCCGCCCATGGACACCTGTCAAACGGAGGGGTATCACAGGTGCGTTGCCGGCCCTTTAAGAGACGGGGCACATTCAAAATCCGAATTTTCAGTAATGTGAAGTTTTACTCACGTTTTCCTTCACTGTAATGCTCGTGGTAAAGTTCAAATTTAATTTCGCACATGAATTCCGAAAACTCAGGGACGCGAGCCCAGGTTTGAACCCACGATGCTCTGCATAAGAGGAGAGGTGATGAAACCCAGGGATATCCAAGATTTTAAGTTTGTGTGCACTTACAGGCTTAGTATTCCGTCACGGCTCACTTACAGCTAGCTAGTTGAAATAGGTACAATAGCTGGCGCCATAACATCTCAGTGTCCATCAGATCGCCTAAGCTTACAGGTCAACAGGAGCTCCACGCGGCGCAAAGAAACTCTCCGAACGTATCTCCCTCCACAGCTCGTTGCATGACACAGTCAAGTACCACATCTACCTCATCACTGACAACACACACTGGTGGTTGTTCATATACAGCCACGTAATAGGCCCGACGCACTCCCAACCCGACCCGCTTCCGACCCGCTTTCGTCCCATGTGTGTTTCCCGCAGCTCCGCGACTTTCCCGGCCGCGTGTAACCTGATTGGTTGGACAGTTTGACAAGCGCGCTGCTCGCAGCACGTTGTGCGCTTTGTTACATATTTCAAGCCCCCACCTGGTCGGCTATGGTTAGTTTCTGTCGGGCGTCAAAAACATTGTTTTCGAAAAAAAAAAAGCCTCGCGAGGAAAAAATGATTTTAGTTTTTATTAGATACTAACTGCCACTCGTTAGCCCTCGCCTTGCACGGTCTATAGTTACACAATCATCCCAGCCAATATACGTCCCACTGCTGGGCACAGGCCTCCTCTCAGAACAAGAGGGCTTGGGCCGTAGTTCCCACGCGGGCCCAGTGCGGATTGGGAACTTCACACGCACCATTGAATTGCTTCGCAGGTTTGTGCAGGTTTCCTCACGATGTTTTCCTTCACCGCAAAGCTCGTGGTAAATTTCAAATGTAATTCCGCACATGAATAAATTTGTAAAAACTCAGAGGTGCGAGCCGGGGTTTGAACCCACGACCCTCTGCTTGAGAGGCGATAGGTCAAACCACTAGGCCACCATGGCTTATTGTGCAATAAGGTGTTTTTAAATATTTAATACGCAACCACCTACCTACGGTCTCTGAGCAAAGTTCGTGTCGTGCGGTCTCTCTGACACTTACTATTTAATACGAGAGCGAGAGGGACGGTACGATACGAACTTCGAGTTTCATGTTTCGTAGTAGCCCTGCTCGGATCTATTTCTGGCTACCCAAGAAAGAAAAAAGTAACTAAACACTTCTGTTTGTTTTGTTTACTTTATTATATAATTTATTCTCTTTTTTTTGTGATTTTTGACATTTTTTTTTATTGTTAACTGTTTTTAATAAAGTAAAATGTTAGCTTAAAAAAAAAACCTAAAAACCGATTTGCATTCCCGTAAGCTTAGAAATGCAGGTAACATAACCAAACTAAACAACTAACTAACTTAAATAACTAACTTTGTATTTATTTTAATATTATTGATTTTTTGTTTGTTTTTATTTTCTGTTTCTGTTTCCGCCACCTAATTTTGTAACATATAATTTCTTGTACCCAAATGGTTGTCTGGAAGAGATCGCTTCTAAGCGATAAGACCGCCTATAGTCTACCCTTAATCTAAGTGTTTATATCATAAGTTTTTGTACTGCTTTATGGTGTGCAATAAAGAATATTTGTATTGTATTGTATTGTAAACTTTGGGTCCGTCTTTTCACCAGCCTTAAGGAACCCTAAATATGACTCTATTGCTTATACAACTATTTAGCAACCAATATCGACACTACTAATAGAAAAATTAGCAAGAAAGGTAAATCATTACAGTAAGAACTATTATTTGGAACAGCATATAAATGAAACCTGTCGGCACTGATTGGTCACAATCAATCCCGAGGGGAAGCCGGGGCAAAAAATTAATGATGGGAAATCGGGGAGATAAGGGAAAGTGATCAGTCTCGGGGAGGCTCGGGTAATATTGATACTAAATTCAGTGGGTAAGGGAGGAATGGGTGTACGCTTTTTTCGGTTTGGGAGTACATAGAATTAGAATTTTCCTTTGTTAGGTTAGGTTAGGTAGTATGGTTGAATGACCCGATAGCCCAGTGGGTTGAGAACCTGGCTATGAAGCTTGAGGTCCCGGGTTCAATTTGGTTTTCTTACTAATTTTCATCCCTCCAACCAGAAGGGGGTCGTGAAATTATTTGCTTACCCTTGCCAAAACCACATGAGCATGCATAGGTACATCGGGGTTTTCGGTGCGGGAATGATTTGAGAAAGAGTAGAGTAAGCAGAGAGGTTAGTCTGAAAACAATCATATTATGCCTAATTAATTGGCATAATATGATTGTTTTTTAATAAGCGAACTCATGTAGGGTGTACTTTAGCTTTACTACCAACCAAGTCTGTGAGATAATAATAAAAATAACATGAAAAATGACCTACAGTAAGTAATTGACGCGATTTTCATAATAAACCACATGTTAATATTTTTATGGAACAGTGAAGCTACGGCGTCCTTCTGTAAAATAAATATCCACTTCAACGAACTGAACGATCTTTCTACATCGGTAGTTGTAATAGGCGCGAGTAGGAACTTAACTGTATCACTGTAGTTTACAGTGTACTCGATAGCGACGGCGTAAATTATTTGTAGAGGCGCTGTACAATTCTTCATACAAATAATTTACGCCTTCGCTATCGAGTACACTGTAAACTCATGGTAGTGGTACTGAAGAGGTTCCTAAACCTTCACACACCTTTCCTAAATTTTCACAGATGTATTACTGTGGCCGCTGTAACAGGTTTTGCCGTTTTTTTGCTTGATATTAATAACGGCAACAGGTCGACGCTTCAAATATTCACAGAATATTTAGTTGTATAGGTAGTTGTACAGTCACTTTAAAAATAATAATTAAATTAAAATAATATAAATATTTAAGGGGGGCTCCCATACAACAAACTTGATTTTGTGCCGTTTTTTTATAATGTTATATAGATAGTGGTACGGAACCCTTCGTGCGCGAGTCCGACTCGCTCTTGGCCGGTTTTTGGAAATTCCGCGGAACATTAGAGACATTGTTTGTAACGCGGCGTTGCGCGCTTGCGCGTCATCGGCGATTTGTCATCCTACTGTGTATTCCCTTGTGACTGTGACAAACAAATCACAGGTTATTTATTACTTGCCCTCGATAACTTTGGATTACATTCGCTAAGTTGGCCTGTACATGCTCTAACTCCATGTATATCCGTGCAAAATTACAGCTTTCTAGCATTGATAGTCTCTGAGCAAAGCCGCGGACGGACAGACAGACAGACAGAAGACAGACAGACAGACAGACATGGCGAAACTTTAAGGGTTCCGTTTTTGCCATTTTGGCTCTGGAACCCTAAAAAGCAGGCTGAAATGTGTAGTGCTGGGAGAAATTTGTGTCTAGACTCCTGTCTAGTGGTGGTGTAGGGGTATGTTTCAGTTTGTATTTTATTACTGGAAATACGAGTAGGTACTATTAAGTATTCATCAGTCATCACTCTACCCAATAGAGTTCCTCCCCATTCAACAGTTGACACGTAGTTCTATTACAAAAGCCGCAATGAACAACTCGCCACAAATTCAATTCCTATATTTCTATTCCGCTTCATTGCTCTAATACGTGTAATATATTTATATTCGCGGTCTGCACATTTCTAAATCACCCAACTTTATGTGAGAAGTACAAAATGCTGGCACGTCGATATAAGTGGATGGAAGAGCCAATTTTTTGGAGAATATCTATATTTCATGGCGAACGAGCAGGTGGTCCATCTGATGGAAGGTATACACTAGACCAACGATTTCAACCGGTGTGCCGCGATGGCCGCGAAGTGTATGCTGCATTGAAATCAAAAATAGAAAATAGTACGAAAACAACTGACGTGCGATTAATAAGTCTTCGCTGTTCGTTATGTTACACATATTATGGGTATACTGTACGGAACAGTCCGACTCACACTTGTCTGTTTTTTACTGATGTGCCGTGAGAGTTTGATCAACGAAAAGTGTGCCGTTAAAACCAAAAGGTTGAAATCGCCTGCACTGCGCGAAAAGGGTGATCGCGTCACTAGGCAAATCGTTAAACGCGTGAGATTTTGAACGATATGGCGGATGTCCTTAGCCCATTCATGAAATGGCGGCATTTCCGATATGCTAGGAATTTCGTATTGGCGGATTTTACGATCGGCCGCCGACTATACAATACAATAAGTGTCAATTGTAGACCACAATACGAGTAATAAGCGATACCGATAACAGGTACACAGAGAGAAAATTACAGGTTAAGCAATTTCAAAATTTTTACCGCTTGGACTAGGAGAAATTTGACGCAGGTATTTTATATGCAACGTTAAATGAAATTCACGATGTAATTTTAGAGAACTCCCTAGGAATTTAGTAAAATTTCGAAATTTTAATTCAATTTGATCTAATGATTTACGCGTGAGAAGCTGCGGGTATACATTAGCGTTAAAAAAAGCCCGTAACCATTTAATTTCCTCAGCTAGCATAGACAAACAAAAAGTCATCAAACGATACCAGTTGTCAAGGGGTGAGCTGATAAGCACAGGGTGATAACGGTTAGGGCTTCCTTAATTAACATCGGGCATTAGCTCAGTGGCTCAGAAGAGATTGCGGCGAGCCGCTAATGGGGTTCGAATCCCGAATTACTTCTATATTAAATAATTTTATTATAAAGATGGTGCTTAAAAATAAAATATTGTTAATAACAAGCTTTTATTTTACCTATGCAGTGGCAATGGGCGGGGCACATTGCTCGCAGGACTGATGGCCGATGGGGTCAAAAGGTTCTCGAATGGCGTCCGCGGACCGGGAGACGAGCTGTCGGTAGGCCTCCAACAAGATGGAGCGACGACCTGGTTAAGATCGCGGGATCGCGGTGGATGCGAAAAGCACAAGAGCGGTCTGAGTGGAGAGCCTTGGGGGAGGCCTATGTCCAGCAGTGAACGTCTTTCGGCTGACATGATGATGATGATGATGATGATTAGGTGAATGAAGCGTTTCTATTGGTTCATGAGAAACACATTCCTCGCATCGCAACCTCGCACGTCTCTGGTGGAAACGCATTTTAAAAGCTTACGCCAATTAGTACATTGTGTCTTAAGGGCGGTAAATAAGGAATTACGAACGAGAGTCTATAAGAAGCCTGAAGTCAAAGACTGAGGGTTTTAATGAGTCGATGTTCGTAATACGTCCGTGCGACATATAACATTTTTCATCACATTTGTGAATAAAATAGTAAATTTGTAAGGAAAATAACATTATTTTTACCAAAATTTCCGATACCACAGGCGCAGCTCGAGGCGCCTCGCACCTGAGCTGCATGTTCTTGTGCTCCACGTTGAGGAACTGCACGTCCAGCAGTACGCACAACAGCTCGTAACGCCCTTAGGCGTTATACGCAAAAAAAGGCCTTTGGGTTTTATTTAGGGGATTGCAAGTATTGCAACCAAGTTCGCCTGCATGTTACGACACTGTTTATGAACAAGTGTGATAAAAATGTATTTTTACACATGGCTCTTCCAGCAACGACATTTCTACGTCTCCGACAACACACGCAGTACAGGGATGAGTTTTGTAAAACTTTACCGACTGTTTGTAGGTAGTTCTAAAGTAGAGTTGCAGTCATACAATTCCATACAACGAGGCATCGCGATGAATTAAAACCGGCTAAGTGCGCGTCGGTCTCGTGTACTGAGGGTTCTGTAAAGTCAGAGGCGAAAATACTATGTGCATATACCACAAAATTAAAAAATAGTCGGGCAACGAATTGATTCCGTAAATAAACTTTCAATTGTTTTTCTTTTGTGATCGATAATAGAAACGAAGCCCAACTATAAGTTTTGAAACTATTAAAAGGACATCATCATCAGCCGAACGAAAGACGTCCATTGTTCATCAAAAGCCTCCCCATTAGAACGCCACAATAGGTAAACAATAACTCGCCAGTCTCGCCACTTGCAGTCCAAGCCTGCCAACGCTTCGAAAGGACACAGAACATTTAGAGGTTGATGCCTCAATCACCCTTTTGAAAAAGACTCCTTTAAATTACATAGTTAAAACCACTGAAACTAAAAAACCGTTCCCGGAAGATGTGCGCAAGATTAATTGTGACGTCACCGGCGGAAACGCCGGATGCGCCGTGGAGGGGACGCGCCGGACGTCCGGCCCGCTGAGCGCTGTGATAAACTGACATATGGTCCGGTTGCTCGCTTTACATGAGGTTCTTGGGGTGCTGAGAGCATGCTGAAGTGGATAAGGATATATGTAAAGAGCACTACCAGACTTTTATTAACTGACCTCAAATTAAAAAAATTAAAAACCCGAATGCTTTAAAAAAACTTTAGATAAAAATGGAAGAGGAAAAACAAGTCACCTGACTCAATTATGATTGTTTTTTTGGAGTACTTGTTTTTTTTATTTCAACTCCAAATTTGTTACTTTTACGGGTATCCCGTGAAACCATATCGAAAATACAAACTGAGACATGGATGCACAGAAAATCCAGAAAAAGAGACCAGCACTGGGAATCGAACCCAGGTCCTGCTGCAGCCGAGGCCCAGCCCCAGGCCCAGGTCCAGGTAGTGCTGGTCTCTTTTTCTGGTTTTTCTGTGCATCCATGTCTCAGTTTGTATTTTCGATAGGTCTATTCAAAACCGGAACCAGCTGAAAAGTTGTTTTAACCTTCGAGTTTTTTTAAGTCTTTATAGTCTTCGACAGTTTTTTTGTATTTGCCTAGCCATCGATAGCTATCTTCGATTCGAACACTGAATCAGTAGGTAACTACTTAGCCTATTCGCTCTAGCCTTAACTTAAATAGCCCTAAATTGGACCTATACAGAAAAACAGACAGATACAAAACAATAATGTCGTCAACATACAACACCATTTAAACATGCACTCCGACAGCAGGAAAAGACCAATGCATTCGCAACTAGAACTTATCTTAACGAGCGAACTTCTCCACAATCAACCGGGCAGATTGAAAAAACACGCGATAAAAACGAAATTCCACCTCATTACCATTTATATGGGAAAACTTGTGATCTCCAACAACTTAGCCTCTAAATAGTTCGCAAAGGATTGAGAACTTTATACAATTTACATAGAGAATTATGTGCATAGCTTACTGAGGCGGAATGCTCCGCAAACAGGGGTTGCAGTTTTTCAAACAATTTCTGTCTGGAGCTTAGCGTATTTGTTTCTGTTTAAAACGGAGGCTGGGTTATTTCCTGGAGGTTTTGTTTAAATGGGAAACCATTTTATCTGCTTTTCAATAATTATATGGAAATCGGTCAACAATATCTCGGCAGCATATTGGAAAATAAATTTGACAAATGATTAATTTAAGCGACTAATGCAAAATTATGAGTAGAATCATTTGGATTGGACCAGACCAAAACTCTACTATTTTTATCTATACTAAGTAATATCATAAATGCAAAAATAACTCTAATTTATTTTTTAGTCAATCCCAAGTATTACTGCATGAACGCTACGAAGCGTGGTTTTGCTGGTCTCACTTTTTTGTTACTTTTTATTTGATCTGGAGGATCTGCAGTTGAGGAAACTAAATCACGTACCAGGGTGGAGCCTTTTCATAATAAATTTTGCTATAATATATGGGATGTTTCTTCGACTGTACAACTCTTTAATTCAGAACAGCTTGTAGTACAAATTGTTAACTAGTTTGCTAAGTGTCAGTCGGAACTCGAAACAGAAGATCGTTTTTTTTTTGTTTTCCGTATATGAATCTTCAAGAAAACAAAGAAAACTGACGAGTCCCGAGAGACATTAACATTCTAGTTGTACTGTACCTTCTTATAAGAAGGCTTCAGGCATATCTGGATATATCTAGATATATCTGGATCAAAATAGCCCTCAAATGAGCCAGGTTAATTCTCGCCGACTCTCAATGGCTGAAAAGCCTTCAGGGTCTATTAATCTAACTCGAAGACTATTATTCTCACTCAACAGTCTGAAGAAAGCCACATAAATCAAAGGCTTATCAAACGTCCGTTCAACGCGGTTATTAAAACAGCAGCTTGCTCTTTCCCTCACTAAGGCGTGTGAGAAGTTAGATAGAGACGCCTGTGGTCATCGTGACGCTGACGACGGAACCTCGTGAATTATGAGGTGGTGGATTCACGGCGCAGTGTGTTCGGAGTTTCGTTTACATGTCGGTTATAATTATGGTAATAATTTCATGTATCGCGCTCCTAGATCTTGAGTACATGTAGTAGGTACCATCAGCCAAATAAGTGGTCTATCAATTTTGATACAAGTTCCTATCAAATGAATATGTCGCTAAACTCGAACTTTCAAGTTGAAAGACACGTGTATTGGCATTATTGTTTTATGACATACAAACGATAATCAACTTTAGCCTCCTAAGTCCTCGCGTACTTTACAAAGGACTAATTAACACTAAGAAACACGGCCGAATGTACTTTATAAAGTACAAATTGTTCATTGAATAAAGAATTCTAAGAATTTTTAAATAACGTCCAAAATAACAAAGCAGGTCACCAACGTCTAGGTCTTAAACGCTAAGTTTGTTAACAATGTCAGGACTCAGGGGGTAAGACGTCCAGACGGAGCGTTTTGCCACAGCCACATACACCTCGTACAGATTTTTTCAAAAAGTTCAAAAAGGACGAATGCCATACTGTATCGCACCGTTTAACGCCTACAAATAGGGTAATCAATTGTTTTCCCTAAAACTTGACCAGCTATTTAAAACCACTAATCCCCACATTCCCCCAGATCCCCATCTAACCCGAAGACAGCCCCGATACCATCACCCCCATTTTTCATGCGGCGTGGCATACGGCTTGCGTGCCGCACGCAAGGTGTGAATCTTCAGGATGTGCCAACGCCAATGTGCCATTATGAAGTTGTGAAGCGAGAACAACTTAGGCAAGAAGTGTAGGCCATTTTCAACCGACGAAAAAAAACGGAGGAGGTTCTCAAGTCGGCACGTATATTTTTTTTTATGTATGACCACACGGATGGGGTATACCTCGAAATTGGTCCTATATAAATTTGGAAAAAAATCCTACCCTGAGGGTGAGTAAAAATTATAAAATAAAAACTTTTTTTAACAAAAAAATTAAACCGCCGAAAAAAGTGGAAAGAAAAAACCGGCCAAGAGCGTGTCGGGCACGCCCAAAATAAGGTTCCGTAGCCATTACGGAAAAAATAAGTAATATTTTTCTAAGGATTTCGTATTTTATATGGAATCTTCCAAGTTTAGGTATATTTTATACCTTAGGCTGCTATTTACTCCTAAACTACTAATAATTCTCAAGCAAACTTAGCCGTTATAGGTTTCCTTGAAAGTTTGATATACTTACTACCATTCTGAATTTTTTCAAATTTTTCTACCCACCGCCGGTTTAGATTTGACGCTCGATTTTATTGAAAATTTGCACTTTAAAGTTGAATATTTTGCAAACAAATCGCTGAATCGAAAAATCGTTTTAGCAACCCCCTAATGATTTTAAAAGACCTATCCAACGATACCCCACACTACAAGGGTGGATGAGAAAAAAAAACACCCCCACTTTACGTCTATGGGAGGTACACTAGAAAAAATGTTTTTTGAAATTTTTATTGTACCATTTTGTCGGCATAGTTTACATACATATTCGTACAAGATTACAGCTTTCTAGCATTGATAATCCCTGAGCAAAGCCGCGGACGGACAGACAGACAGACATGGCGAAACTATAAGGGTTCCGTTTTTGCCATTTTGGCTCCGGAACCCTAAAAATGATAAACCATTTTTATATAAACTGAATCTAGGTACCAGGTTGAAGTGAAGTCACTGCCTCAGCACTAGCCAGCAGAAGTGGACCTATAGTCGTCTTCGTCTAATAGATCTATCCTTCTGGCTCGTGGATTTTTTGCTTTTCTGTTTTTTCGGCAGTTTAATTTTTTTGACAAATATTCTTAATACCTACATGTTAACGGAAGGTTTTATTTTTATTATCTACACGTCTAATGTTTCTTCGACACTTGCCGACGTTTGCCTAGTGGTTAGAAAACGGTGAAGATTGAGGTCCCGGGTTCAATCACCGGCGGAGACAGATATTTGTATGAATGATACGAATGTTTGATCTCGAGTCGAGTCGATATTAAATGAATTGATCTACTTCAATTTCTTTTAGTTATAGCTGTGGTTATAGTTTAGTTATTAGTTTGTTTTACGTTTATTAATATTTTTAAATTGGTCTAATTTTAATGTATTTTTATGTGTATCGAATATGTGTAAATAAATATCAATGTCATCTTAAACGAATACATAAGTTTAATCTATCCGTTGCATTACCTAGTAGGTACCCATAGTTTTGCTTAGTTTGGAAGTAGGTAAGTAGGTCAATTAGCGTCACTTGGCCTATTATTTATTATTATTATTTTAATAATAAAATCTTTATTCAATAAGACAAAATTGCACAAGAGAGGAAATAAACAATTACAAAGAAAAAAAACAGGTTAAACATAGCACAATAAAAGTTGAATCCTGACTCACAAACTAGGCAAGGCCTGTATCTTGTAAGTCAGCGTTCGTCACGTATGCGTATTGGGTATATACATATTGGGTTAATATTGATATAAGCCTTCGTGTAATATAAGTGGCACTTACTAAAACGAAAAAAATAGAGCACCAGTGACCAACGGAACGGAGATACAATGAATGGTGATGATGATGATGATGATGAATGGTCACTATTACCTGTTTAACTAATTGTTTACATAATTTTTATTTTTCACTGGTGTTGCTTTAGCTTTAGTCTATTGATTATGTAGATGTAGATTATCCGCTAGACGTTGCGTGCGACGATAGTTCTGTTACTTGCTGTTGTCTCCAGTTTTCAATAAATTTGATTAATGCGCCATCTGTGAATACTTTGCGTTACTACGTTCATTCTCACATTTGTATGGATGGAGCTTCTGCTCTTTGACTTGCTTCATTTTGCTATAGTTCCAAGAACTCTACATAGATGGCATTGTTCACTATTTAAAGAACGAATTTAATGACCGACACTTAATTCAATTTTCGTGAAGCAGCGTGACAAATCACAATGAATTTAATTAAGATGGGCTAATAGATTACAATCAGAAATGATCGTGTCCCGCATAACGAAACAAATGAGGTGTTTCCGTTAATAACTTTATTTCATTTATAATTAATTAGTTTTATTAATCGTAATGTTAAGTACATAATTTGTTTGCAATAACCACAAAGATTTCCAATCTTCCATTACGAACAAAAACCGCAACAAACAATATTCGAATTCTAATAGTGATGTGAAAACTTTTCAATGTCAATCACAATCGAAAACCATAAATGAAATTTTTCTAAAGTCATTATAAGTGGCCACATGAATCGATTCTGTAAACTAATAATACAATTTTATTGTAAGCAATCATAACCAATTTGTTTAAGAGTTACTCATCCTGATTCGAGGACTTATTCAATCGAATGGTTAAGGTTCGGAATAATAGTAATCTCTTTATTCAGACAAAGTGCTCTTATTCTTATACACTGTTTGTAAATTTATACTTACTAAAGTTTTCATACATAATACATAGCGTACATTTTTTTTCTTAACATCCAATTTTGTCACAAGTAGTCACAACGTAGATATGATAAAATATGAGTAATTTGTCCTTTTGAATATAATATATGTTATTATGACGTTCTTTTGTTTATGCAGCATACAAAATCTGAAATGAAATTCTTAAAAAAGATGTAACTTTTATAATATTCCTCGTCCACTTAAATATCAACATTAATATTAGTGTTGTGAAGTCAAGTACCAGCAAGATATTATTGTACATAAAACAAACTAAAAGTAACACTAGTTATTACAATTTTTTTAAAACAATACTGTAAATTTACTATCAGTACTGTCGTGCACTATATAAATCTAACCCCTGTTACTACGCCCAAACCACTGGGCTAGAAACTTGAAATTTGGAATATATGTTCCTGGTAGATGTAGACGCGCACTAAGAAAGGATTTTTCGAAATTCCCACGGGATAGGGAAATATCTAAACTTTTTTCGCTTCTTCGTTTGTAGTCGAATCTCTGAAACTATTGAGCTGATTTTACAAATTCTTTCACCGTTAGTAAGCTACACTATCCTTAATTGACATGAATTACTTTTTATCCGGGATAATGCAAAATTCCCGCGGGATAGAAATAAATTAATTTAATTACGGAGCTGATTTAAAAAAATCTTACATATTATGTGATATGACTATCCCCAAATGACAAAGGCTACTTTTTCTTTGGGAAATTACAAAATTCCCATGGGATAGAAAAAACTGAATGCAACTTCGGGGATGATTTTAAAAATTCTTACATCAATAGAAAGCTACACTATTCCTCATTAGTATAGACTACTCTTCTTCGGGAAAATGCAAAATTCCCGCGGGATAGAAATAAGTGAATTCAACTTCGGGTCTGATTTTAAAAGTTCTTTCAACAAAAGTAAGCTACAGTATTCCTGATTGACATAGGATACGTTTTTCCGTGAAAATGAAATATTCCCGCGGGATAGAAATAAGTAAATTCAACTTTGGCACTGCTTTTAAAAATTCTTTCAAATTGATATGACTATCCTCGATTGACATAGGCCACTTTTTTTTTCGGAAATCCAGAATTCCCATGGAAAGAAAAAAAACTGAATTCAACTTCAGAGCTGATTTTAAAAATTCTTCCACTAATATAAAGCTACACACTAATTTGCTGATTGTATAGATTACTCTTCTTTGGGAAAAATGCAAAATTCCCGCAGGATAGGTACATAGAAGTAAGTAAGACAATCCAAATTCAGAGCTGATTTTAAAAATTCTTTCACTAATAGTAATCTGCAGTATCTCTGATTGACATAGGCTGCTTTTCTACAGAAGAATGCAAAATTCCCGCAAGATCGAAATACTTAAGTAAATTCATCATTGGGGTTGATTTAAAAAGATATTTTACCAATTGGGAGCTACATTATCCCTGATTGGCATACGCTACTTTTCTCCGGGAAAACGTAAAACTCCCGCGGGATAGCAAAAAGTGAATTCAACTTTAGTGTTGATTTATTTATAATTGTATACCTAACTCTACCTGAACAGTACCATGACTGGCTGACTGACAGACAACGCATAGCCAAAACTACTGGTGCTAGAGACTTGAAATTGGCATAGATGGACCTAAAGTAATAGAGAGGTGCACTAGGGAAAGATTTTTAGAAAATCTAATGGAATAGGAAAATATCTCAACTTTGTTTGTTTCTTTGTTTGTTGGGGATAATCTTTGAAACTACTGAGTTGATATAAATAATTCTATTACCAATAGAAAGCTACAATATGTCTCTCATCGACAATTAAGAATCTAAAATAGATCATAACAGTAATTCATGTCCCGCGGGGACTTTACAATTTCTCGAGATACAATCCTATATCCTATATCGTGTAGGAAGTCGCCGGCAAAAGAAACGCGTAGTACTTTAACGTCTTTAACGTTTCAGCGAAACAGGGTTTCAGAGTTGGTACAAATTATAAATGATTAATTACGTATGTAGGTAGATTTTTGAATTCCAAAATGTGCACCATCTGTCTAAAACAACGTTTTACTGTATTTGTATTTCAATGAAATCCTCCAAAAAATCAATCAAAACACGAAAAAAAGGAATGCAGAAAGTAAATGTATGTTAATTGTTACCCTAAATTTAACGCGAGCGAAGCCGCGGGCAACAGCTAGTTATTGTACATAAAGCAAACTAAAAGTAACACTAGTTATTACAATTTTTTAAACAATACTGTAATTTCACTATCAGTAAGGTGTCGTGCACTATATAAACCTAACCCCTGTTACTACGCCGATGCATTATTCAATTAGGCTGATAGCACTTAAGAAGATTACTTTAATATTGTAATGCCTGGTTTCCGAGACGCGTGGGCCACTCGAGAAATGACCGGTATGACTGCTAATCTGGGGTCAATCTTCTCGAATGTATTGTTTTTTTCTCAAACTAAGCCATTACTAAATATATCTTCAGTAAACAAATCTTTAACACTATCAGTGGTGGGTGCACCAACGTAAAGGTTGGTGATTACTTACTTAGATATAACACAAAAATAAAAGACGAGAGGGCTCCGTATATAGGTATAGGACCTGGGAGTATTTATCTTTAGGACATCCTGTAGAAACAGATTTATTTTTGCTATAAATCAATCGTGTGCTAGGCGGGCTTTGCCAGCGGCTTTCAGTGTGCAGGATTCGTAGGAAGTGTTGAAATTTTGTGTCGAACTGTTTTATTCAGCTGAGTTCTTGTTCGCCAGAATATTTCAGTTGGTGGTTGGATTAGTTTGACTTGGATAGTTTTTGGGCGTTTTCAGGAAAAATTGTTGAACTTACTTTTTTAGAGAGATTTGTAATAGGAGAAAAAAAGTGTCCCAGGTTTTTCATATAAGTAATGTTGTGTTACTTAGTTTATCCTAACACTACTGCCATAGAAACGTGTATGAAAATGGTAACGTAATGGAATAAAAGATCTTGGGACACTTTTTCTCCTATTACAGTTGAAAGTGCTCCAAATCTAAAAAAATGTTATTTCAACAATTTTTTCTAAAAACGCCCTTTTGCTTCACGGCAATACTATCTCTAAATGATTTCCAGTACAGTACATTTGCAACAATCGTGTTAATCCCGAAAAAGTAATAAATCTGTGTTCTGCGCACTAATTGGTCATCAAAATGACGGCTCTTGACTTGCGTCTTAAAAGCTTCAACCGCTTCACTGGAGTAGGTGTAGCTGGCAATAAGTCGTCTTGGTCGGATGACACATCGGCGTTAGCCGGACGAACCGTACCTACCTTTAACCCGTTAATGCTGCAGTCGTATAAGCCCTTGGAGCGTCTTTAATTTTACAACGAGCTCTATTCTCTCCTCAAATATCCATGACAATAGATTTTTATATGCAATATCTAGCTAGCATGAAAATTATTTTAATACTACGTGAAGATAAAATATCTAAAAAAACAAGGTTTAAATGCTTTAGGATCCAAGTTTGTATTTTCACCAGTTATCAGAATTCTAACAGTAAATTTATAAAATGTTATAATAAAATAAGAGTCAAAAAGACTTGTTATCGCACCCCAAACCATTATTTTAATAGACAAATAACATAAATTATCACCACATGCTACTTTATTAATAACCACCCTAGCAATTTCAAATAACCAATTTAAAATTTGTCTATCCATTGTGAATGACAAAAAATATCCTGTCGTTCCAAGAGGGATAGCGCAGTTAAGTGTTAGTTAATCAGCGGTTTAATTAAGAGAGCGTTTGGGCCGGCGAGGGCGCAGTGTGATGTTCGCGCGCGTCCCGGCACCATGCTGTCACTCGCACTGGCCGTGCTAGCGTTCGTCGGCCCCGCTGCCGCGCGAGCCCACCATCCCTTCAACATCACGCACTTCATAGTCCCTCACGAAGTCCCTCCAGGACAAGATGAGGTGGTCATCGAATGCCGATACGACGCCAACTTTACGCTCCTCAACTGGTTCAAAGGCCCCTCCGAATTTTTCCGATACAAACCCGGCACTACTCCTAGCACCAAATCATTCCCAATTCTTGGAGTCGGAAAAGTGGATATGATCTCTTGTGGCCCTACTGCCTGCAGTCTCCGGCTTGGCGCTCTGACTGAAGACGCATCAGGATTATACAGATGTGATATTGAAAGAAGCTCGCCGCCTTACTTGTTTGACACCCGATCCACGTACATGGAAGTTCACGGTCATAAACACAGAAAGCCCTTGCTCGAAGGCTTAGCTGATGAATTCGGGGAAGGTGACGAAATCCAAGCCTACTGCCGAGGGCTGCCGGATTCAGAGATTCGATGGTACTTCAACGGTCGTGAGATGGAAGATATGAGAGGATCCCCCAACTTGAAGGAAAAAAGTTCTAGGATAATATTTTCCGGAGTGCCGCCTACTGTGACAGTGCAATGTGCAGAATTCCGATACGGACGACTCCTGGGCTCTAAGGAAGTTAAAGCCCGATGGAGAGAGTCAGTTGCTCATAATATAAAGGATCTCCAAACTAACAGATCATCCAACATGAAGTGTACTATTTTGCTGTCTTTCCTTTCATTAATTTTAAAGTTAATTTCGTAGCTACTGTTTCGGTAGTTTTACGTAAAACACTAAGTTTTATTTATGCCAAAGAATGTTCCTTGTATTTTAATTAAATGAGAAAAATATATTATGTACTTTACTACTATTTAAAATCTTCATTTATGCATAAGTAGGTACATAAAAAATAATAAAAATATGCTATCAGGAATTCATATTGAGGGTCTGTTATCTAAATTGCGTTGACCACACGCTAGCACTAGATCGCAGAATACAGAAACTATTAATTGATTTATTTTTCTTCTTTAATATTAATTTTGATGATGAAAATAATTACTGTGATTTAAATTGATGACACATAGAAAAGAGCGATAGAAATAAATAATCCCAGAACTTTACACTTTACTTCCTTAAAAATTTAATTTGGCCATGCTGACCATCAAATTGATGCTGATTATTCATTGAATTAATTATTGATGGTAAGTACGGGCGGCCGTTATTTCATACAAACCTTTTCCCCTGTTTCGTCCCTGGATAAATACACTAAACCAAATATGTTATTATCGTGCGATCTATACAAGGTGTTAATTAAATAACTGAAGACCAGAAAGTAGTTTGCTCAGAATCGAGAGTAGAATCGATTACACTATGTTTTAAATTAGGTTGTGTGTGGTTGTGTTTGTGTTTTTAAATCCCTTTTTTATTGCGCCCAGTCTAAAAGTAATGACTGCAACAGGCGCTAATTGAATATTTTAGCGAGGTTGCATACTATTTCGAAAATTGAATACTGGCCGTTTTGCTGTCAATGTGTGATTTTCTTCTAATACTTAACGTCAAAGCGCTACTAACAAATACAAATTTATGAGTAGATTCATCAGTGTGACTTTTGTTAAGGATTCGCGCTGTCATCGTTCATCCACCGTTACCTCTCATAATTATTTCGTTTTATAGATTTTTTTACCGTACAACTGCAGACATTGACAAAATTGTCCTCCAATGGACAGAGCCATATTTTTCTATAAAACCAACCAACCATATTATGAGTAGAATAAGATAGACCTTGGATAGACCTGTACCCTGCTGGTCATATTATTATGTAGGCCGAGATGACAGAACTTATCCTCAATAAGGAATTTCTTCAATTTTTTTATTCCTCTCAAGTCTCAATACAACCAAGCTACTCCAAAATTCGAAAATCGAAGTTAATATCTTTTGTAAGATTTTCGTCCGCTCACTCTCGGATTAAATAGCATGAACCAGGGCCTGGGAAAACAGAAATTTAAAAGTGTTAGAAGATCTGTCATAAAAGCTTTTTGAGATATTTTAATCTCAATCCAATAGTGGATGTTTTCACAATGATGCTGCGCCTGTATGACTTTAATTTCGTTCGTTTGTTTCGTTTTTTGTACCTATAATAATATTAATAATATACACAAAAATTAGGCCTGTATTCCCAAATGGGGTAGGCAGGGCACACGAGACCTTACCGATTCGGAGTAGTTCGGAGCCACTTTTAACAATTTTAGGTTTGAAGTTTGACAAAAACGGTGCAATAGTCACAGGCTCCTAGCCTGTCGCCTACGGTATACCTTAACCTATATCCTTTGTCGCCTCTTACGACACCCACGGAAGAAATTAAATTGAGAGGTGTAGTTATAATTCGACACCACACGGGGAATAAAATATAATAATAATAACAATCATCATCATCCCAGCCTATATACGTTCCACTGCTGGGCACAGGCCTCCTTTCAGAACAAGAGGGTTTGGTTCACACGCGGGCCCAGTGCGGATTGGGAACCTCGCACGCACCATTGAATCGCTTCGCAGGTTTGTGCAGGTTTCCTCACGATGTTTTTCTTCGCCGCAAAGCTCGTGGTAAATTTCAAATGTAAAGTGGCACATGAATTTCGAAAAACTCAGAGGTGCGAGCCGGGTTTCGAACCCACGACCCCTCTGCTTGAGAGGCGATAGGTCAAACCGGTCACCACGGCTATATATAATAATATAATATAATAATAATAATAATATAGGTACCTAATCTACTACTTTTATGTATCTGCTGCAGAAAATTACGATACGTTAAAATCTGTTTCCTTTAGTAAAAAATATAAATGTATCTAATTCAAAATTGTAATGCTTGTAACCCCTAAATCTAAAAGTGGCAGTTGGCAACCCTAAATAGAACATACATTATTGTTAAAATTTTGAGGCATATTATTAGGATACAGTACCTGTCTTATGCTAGATTTAGTGGCCACTTTAGATTTCTTACCCCTTTGCATTTTGGTTAGTTTAGTATTGTATTGTATTGTATTGTATAACTCTCTTTATTGTACATAAAAACACATGAAAATTACAGAACACAGGATAATACAGACAGGACAGGATACACACACACACCCAGGAGACAGGATAGTTTAGTCGTACCTATATTGTATTTTTAGTTTTGTTGTATTCACCATATTGTGATTTAGGTATTTAACCTATAGACAGCATTACCTATTTAAAATATTTTTTTTATTGTTATGCAAAATCAAAAAAATTACACAACCATCAACAATCAATACTATCGCAGCAAAACAATGTTTTCCCGCCCCACACGCCTTTACGGAATTTCCAGTCATAGTCCGTCTAAGTGACTCACTCACATACAAGTTTAACCCCAATAAATATATATATTTTTTTTTCTAATATTTAAAATTTTCTAAAATGTATAATATCAGACTTATTTATAATTAAAATAATGCCTAATTCTACCTAGTCGATTTCACCACATTTTTCACGATAAATCAATAAAGTATGCTATTATGTTTTTGTTGCACGATTAGCAAAATTCATGAATATCACTAATGTATAATATATTTCACAACAATCGTTATCCCATATTTAATACTAACAATAAACTTTAACTGCCTGCATTATACAAAATGTGTTTAAAATTCAAATACGAAAAAAAAACCTGTTTATATTTCACCACTTTACTTAAACTGCAGAAATCGAATGTGAATCGAATAGTATGTATCTATACTAGATGATTAGTCGATTCCGTTCCGTTTTAATTTCAGTCATCAAATCGCGTCACTGGCTGACGTCAGTTTTCCAAGAAAATGTGGCCAGCTCCTGTGAAATTTCAATGACGTGGGACTTTTACCATTAGGTTGTTACTTATTTTTATCATTTTATTTGGTTGTGATTAAAAATTTCAGCATTATTATAACAATATATATATTAATTAAAGTTATACATGAAATAGACAATCTTTTGAATAAATATAATGACCTAATTTTATATCTCAGCTATTATCTTTAGTAATGGTTGGGAAATTACTTTTAATACACTGGCAACACTACATTTCAAAATGGTGGCTTTTAAATGACAGCTAGCCAACCAGACAGCGCATTGCGCAAAGCAGTGGAGTTGAGTGTGCATGATACACGGTTAAACATGTTAAAAAGTTTTTCTGAAATTTTAGTTTTATGTTGCATTCGGTGCCCCAATCGTTCTATAAGAACTGATATATTGAACTTTTCCCCGTCTTGATTAAGTGGGATAGTTAGTAAATTATTTAGTGAATATTATTTAGTATTATTTTAAGTCCGACAACAGCTTTGTGTAACTACCACACCATGCCGAAAGGAAAGAAAAAAGGAAAATACGGTAAGTTTTTGGCTTTGTTTTCTTGTGTGTGATGAAGCTTTTGGCTTCAGATAGTGTAATATGTAGGAATTTGCTCAAGAATGAGATCACGCGGTGACCTTGTGTTCGCGTAGTTTGCGCGCGACATTTACGTCCACGTACTTCACCTCGGCCGTAAACGAACACCTCGGGCTTTCCGTGAGCCCTGGTAACATATGTCGGGCTGCATGGGGCTTGGTGCCAGCAAAAACCACTTATTTCGCAAGCAACTAGCCGAGCTTGGCGCTAGAATTACTTTCACGATTTCATAACATGATCCAATCTACTGTTTTTGTTCACACATTCATTGTGATCAGATCAAAATAGCAGTACATATCTACAGCCCATCTGAGAAAATAATTACTTTTTCTAGTTTTTCTTGTCATGCAATATGTTTGACCTTGTGATCTAAAGAAATAAATTATGTAATTAGACAAGAGTGCTGGACGCATGCAACGTAACTTCCCCACAATGGAAAATCACTGTTTATGTTCTTTCTTGGAACAGATAAGCTACACCATATCTGTAACATTAACCTAGAAGCATTTGAGTTATATTACAACATGTCTTTCACAACACATACATTTAATTACCCTTAAATGGTCGTAACATACCACCATATGTAATACTATCCAGCTCTCTTAGCTTAGCTGTTTATTTTTGTTCCTTCTGACATTGCAAATAAGCACTAATTTTAATGTAAACATTCTACTCAGAAAAGGTGACCACATGCTTTTGATAACAAAATGTCCAATGTTTTTGTTCCTGCTTAGAAAGCAAGACAGATGTCCTTTTGTTCCCAAACAAACAAAAGGAACAAAATGGTGTCTACCTGGCTCTCTAGACAATGCATCTGTAACTTTGCTATCACTATGAGTACCTATAACGAAATGAGGAAAAGCATTTTGTTTGTCATCACAACACTAAACAAAGATTGCACAACATAATGCAATACAACAAATAAATATTTGCTTACAAATCATAGGACAAGTGCTTTTACTGCACATGCTTCACTTTTAATCTACCTAATATGGTTAAAAACAATGTACCTGGAACCTATCTTGCATTCCAATGCTTTTATTATTTGAAATAAAAAACACTATACCTACTAAAGTATTGCCCAAGCCCTCTCATTCTGAGGGAGGCCTGTGCCCTGCAGTGGGACGTTTATAGGCTGGTATGATGATGTCTACAGTATTAAACTACAAATTATTGTTTAAAACTGTTTAAATAAATACCTACCATACAGCCTTTTGCAACATTTGTTTTCCTTTTTAGTGAGATATCAGATATTTAATAGTTATAATAACAATTTTGTAGTCTCATAAAATGCAAAACCAGTGGTTACTAATTTTGAAGTAAAACAATTGAGTTGTTTTTTAATAGATATATTATTTGAGAAACTACTGATTTTAAATAATTTATTGAATCAGGCGTTACTTTGCGGAGGTCCATATCAATGAACTAAAATAATTTCCTTAAGGTTGCGGGTGAGCAAGGAAATTATTTTAGTTCACTACTAATTTTAGACTAAATGCCAGACATGTTTTGTGTCTGAATTTACCAAATTGATCTTCTTTGTTGTCTGGCTGTGGTTGTACTTAGATAAGTCAAACTAACAACATATATGTCTAAGAGACATGCTATAAGCGGATTTTAATTTAATTACTGGTGTCCATACATGAATACAAACATATACTAGTATAATACTAGTTCAATACAATCTCTGAAGTTTCTTTAAAACAATCCAGAGTTTCACACAGTGGTTGTTAAAATGTATTTTACTATAAGTTCCATTTTTACTATAAAAAATGTTTGTGCTGTATGACCTAAAACAATAAAATTCAGATACCATCTGACACCAGTATCATGTCATATACAATGCTTTTACAATGAACCCTGTGACTTGCATTTGAAAAAATAAATATTTTTGGACATGCATCCATAGGGATCAATGAAAAATTACTTTTAAAGTAAAATTGTATAACAAGAATGTATGATACCTACTGTGACAATGCAGCAGTAATTGTGAACTGTTACTGCACTGTAGCACTGCCAGCCAACTTCAACAAGGCCATTTTATATTGATTTTTTTGCCCTCAACTTGAATTCTTGGCTTGTAGAAAGTGTTGTGTTTTACTGTTATTAGGTGTTACAAGTTTAAACTGAATGTTTTCTTTCTCATATTGTAATAATGATGATTGGTTTAATATGAAAATTATTCCAAAACATAAGTCACTTTCTGGTTCAAAGTTCAGTTTAAATATGTACAGATTTAATTATGAAGCTAGAATTTAAGCCCTTTCCCAAATATTTTGACATTCTTATTTGTGAAATATTGGGGGTTGAAAGTTTTTAAATTCTTGTAGCAGCTAAATATACTAAGTTAGTCCATAATAAGACTTTGGTATGCGGGGCTATAAAATGTTGGAACAGAGTAGAACATATTGTACACTCCCTTATAGACGGAGAGTGGACTGCGCTGGAATTTGCCTATATTTTAGTGTTTATTGTGTAAACTATGAAACTAAACGACAGATTATCATTATTTAACTAAAATTGATCACCAGAACATTTTTTAGCTATAAAATCAACTTGCCACATAAGAAAATATTTTTTATGGAAGTTTGAACTTCAATTTTACCCCTACACACCCTGTTTTACGGTACTCAACTCAAAATGTATTTCATGTTTTAGCCACATAATGCGAAGCGGTTATGAGAGCCTAGAGAAGCTGATCGTAGTTGGGAATACAAATGGTAAACGAGCCCGGGCTCGGATCTGCCCCGGGGCAGATCTCCTACCAAATGGACCGATCAAATTAGGGACTCCAAATCCACAAGGCTTAGCAACAGAAGCCGATGGAAACAAATATAATCCTATCCAAATGTGGACCGCCTGTTGATGACCACGATCCTCAGTCATGAGGGAATGATTGGAATGGAATGGTACTTGATGATTATTCAAGCATTTGAACCGTCTCATTTTTCTAAACATTTCTGTAAAAATGGCCGAGTATTCTGATACAGTTTTTTAGTTATCTGATAGAAATACTACAGGAACTCTAACAAATAATTGAAAAGACATCAATATCTACAGCCAATTCGTAAAAATTGTGACCAGAAAAATGAGGCAGTTAAACGCTCGAATAATCGTCCTTTAGTCAAATGCTGTGATCTTTCCATGTTCAAAATTTATCCAAATTTAGCAATCATCATATCAGCCATAGGATGTCCACTGCTGGACGGACATAGGGCTCCCCCGGGCACGTATCCGAAAATTGAAATATCTATAGGTAGTTAAAATATCGAACCTAACATAACCTACTTTCGATATTCTGACTTTTGATATATTGATATTTGCAGTGTATTGCAGAATGTGAGTAGGCTTAGCTTTCATTAAATAAGTACGTTATATATAACTTAACTTTGTTTTGGTATGTAAAGGTGCTTCAGCTTCATTTAGTAATCTATTTAGTTTTATGTAGTATAATTGTAAGGTTTCAATATTTCCTTCATGAAACTGTAAGTCTAGTTTTCATAAAAATGTGATTGTAATATAAGAGACTGTTTGTTTTTGAATAATTAAAATAAAATAAGTAAAAATAATAAATATTCAGATATGTCAAACCCAAACCCCCCCCCCCCCCCCTATATATACATGCTATACCAGTCATAAAACAAACTTTAACAATTGCCATTCTGTTTCCAGAGCACAAGAGGACAGAGCAGGGCTACTCCTCAGAAGAGGATGCCGGAATCGACATGACCATCGATAATATGTCCGAGACTTCGGGACAGTCAGACCTCAAGAGCATCCATGACGAAGCAGGTGAGATCATGGAAACTACTAAGATTGTGACATTACAACATTGTGAAAATGCATTTCCACCCAAAAACTAAACACGTGAATACATAGACTGCTTTCCATTGACCTTATGAAATATGGTAATACCTCTCAACATAATGTGTAGAAGGAAGTGTGAAAATCGCTGAACCGAAAAATACCACCTGAACCACTGATATACATATAGTTTTTTTTTTCATTATTAACCTCATAAGTCTTCATTATAAATAAACATTAAGAATAACTGAGATATATTTTGTGGTGTTACCTTTAATGAGTTCCTGATATTTCCCGAGGTGCATCGAAATATCAGAAACTCATAAGGTAATAACGATCTCCTAGCAAATATGCCAGTCTAATGAAATTAACCATGAATCATTAAAAACTCTTTTAGTAAGAATAACTATTGAAGATACTCTACAAAGCACAATGAAAGGTAAATTTGAATAATTCAATTGAAATATGTTGAAATAATGTCCAAAATAATGAAACTGGTGTTGCACCTGTCGTCTAGGTCAAGCAAGGGCATAAATATTAAATATACTTACGTATACATCAACCTTATGGTTGATGGCATAAAGGTGAAAGATATTTTTCATGTCTTGTTAACGTTTTTGTTTGTATGTTACGGTATTTTTGTATAAAACTAAACTATAAATCAAAATAGCTATTCACAATCAATCATAGCCCAATGACGTCATCAAGGCGACATCTAAATTAAAAAGCCATTATCAAACCCATAACTTTGCAGAACGAACGAACGCCAAAGCAAACAATAGTAGATTGTACAACAAGAGCATAAAACGAGCCATTTTACCCGAGGCGTTCATATAGCCACCGAACCCGGAACGGCGAGGGTGGGATACACACGTCGAGGGGAAAATGGGTTTAATGCTAGAGTTTTACACTGCTTTTCACTTCGATGGCGAGGAAATGAAATAGCAACAGTGGAAACAATAATTGTTCACTTATACTATGTACCTTTTATTGTTCATGCATTACTATATATAGGTATGTTCATAAGTTTTTAGTTTATTGATTTATTTTGATTAATTTGATTGATTTTTAGTTTTATATAAAATAAAAAATATTCAAAAAATATGTAGAAACTTCTTTGTTTGTGGCTGTTTACACCTGATTAACTTGGTCTTAGACGAAGATTTAATTATGCACTAGAGCATAAAAAGTAATTTTATGTCGCCTAGATCCAGCATAAATGCGAACTTTACGAGCATGAGAAGTGAAAAATAATTTGTATTTGTTCAGCTGTTGCAATTTAATGAATGTTAAGTCATGACTCCACCGTGTCATTAAACCCGTAACGTCTTAACCAGACAATTAAATTTTCCATCAAGTTTTAGTATCACACATCCCGTGTCTGTTGTATGAACTTTGACATTCTGCTGGATTGTTGTATCTAGTGAATTTTAGAAAATTGGTACAATTCGATGCCAATTGTTAGTTTTAATTATTCTGTAATATATAAGGATGACGTGGGAGGTCAATAAGTCGATAGCTGTAGTTGTGCGTAAAGGAGAGCCTCTTTAATAACTCAAACCTAGATTATATACATTATGATTGTCGCTGATACAAGCAATATGCGTTTATGTAGCAGTCAACTATTGTGTTACCGCTAAACACTGAAAGTGGCTAATTGCCATACTACAACTCGCTCTTTAAACAATGATTATGTTAAAATATGGTTTGTAATAGTAATAGCAGTGTATTGTTATGTTTATAACAATGGAGCACACCAAACTTACTAGCATTATTTATTAGTCCTAGTAAAAAACAGAATTGAGGAAGTTGAATCACAATGTTTTGTGGGAGTTATATATAACATGTTTGGTTGCTTTATATATGGATAGGCATCTATTCTTGTAAAAAATAATATGACTGATTGACTGACCGAATAAAATAGACAATGCACAGCCTAAACCAGGCAAAGAAGCTAAACTTATAGGACAATTTGATGATGATATGATGTACCTAACTTACAAAAAGTACCTACCTACCTGTTACTTTTAAATAAGTTTTTGTATGTTTAATAAGCGTTATTTGCTCACTGTGCTTGCATTGTCATCCAAACTACATATCCGTGAGAAGTAGATCAAATTTAACTCCCAAGGTTTGATTACACAGACAAACAAACAGACACATGGACAGGTGAAACTGAATAAAAACATGTAAAATGCCGCACTAAACGTCAAACATATCTACCTACCTATGGCATGCTATGGCGACTGGATGGATAGATAATACAGAGTAATAAAATTCGTGTCATTAATGCCATATTGATGTATCTCCACTTTTAAAATGTCTCTAGTCATCATTGCAATTGAGCACTTGCGATAAGAATCGTCCGATCCACTTAGTAAACATACAATATACAAGCGCTCAAATGCACAACCCCTTCCCCCACCATTCCATCCTGGTTGGAAAATACAGCAGCAATATAAAAAAAACTAGATGACGCTATTGACTCATCCTAATTTAAATTCTATTACTTAGTTCCTAGGTGATAAAATTGCTGATATGTGATAACATCTCCAACATGACCAAATTTATAATCTTCTCATAATTCATAATCAGCAAGATAGCAGCCAGATAAGCTACGTCAGCGCAAGGTTAATAAAACGATAAATTAATTCATAAGGTTAAGGCTAATGCGGCCTTGTAAATATTTCAGTTTGACGTCATACAAAGTTAATAAAAATTGTTCCTTTGGATGAGCTGTTACGGAGCGGAGCTCAAAATGATCTACACACAACTCTATTGCCAGGGTAATAAGATAGTATTTAGATCATTTTGAGCACCACAACTGCTCATCTAGTTCTGCTGTTGGTTGTCCATATTTTTGCACTCGACTGTACTTACATCGACGGTGACTATATTAACAGAGTCTGATCTACAATTTGGCCATTTTGGGATTATTACGTCATAGTCAATATAAAACAGTATATTTGACTTTGGCACAATAATTGCAGATCCGACTTAATAGTCACCGTCGAATTACTACACCAGCTATTCTTAAAGTATGCTCTGCGAAGCCCGAAGCTCCTTAAAGTATTGACCATAGTTAAAATAAATACTTATGGTGTACCGTAAGGTTGCAGAGTAAAACCTCGTGTATTACCGGCATTCAGTCATTAGGTTAGGTATCTAAGTAATAGTAATTAACAAAGAACTTGAACCATAGAGCATTCTTGACGAATAATTCGTGATATACCAATATTTTGCTTACATAAGCGTTTAGAGCATTAGAGGTGTTAATAATGCTAATCAGATCATTTAACATTGTGGTTCTGTGTACTGAAGAAATATATATAATTGTAAATACATGCTAGTTCCAATTGTTCTTACTATTATTCCTTTGGACGCTAATGAAAGATATATTTGGCCTTTACTTCCACTCGCGTGAGCCATATAAGCAGATGAATGGAAAATCCGGGATTTTCTAGTCCCATGGAAATATGTCGTATTTTTTTTGTGTTTACGCTGTAATTTTTAGTTACGTTTTTAGGCATGGTGATTGAGATTTTGCAAGAAAAAAAGAATAGTGGGATTTCGTCGTATCGAATTAAATCCAAGCTAAATTAGATTTTCAGCACCAATAATCTCACATGTGCGTAAATATCTGATACAACTCTATTTCTAGTGTCGGTAGGACGTGTCAGATATTTTTGCACACTCCGCTGTGGCAAACATTGCAGGTGACTCCATAACTTGTAGTGTTTGTTTCTCTCCAATTCCCCTGCCATTTTTGCCGAATAAACTTATCTATCCATCCACAGATGCAGAAATCCAAGAGAAATTCGAAGAGAAAGTTATGGAGACGATCGACGGCCTAGGTGCTCGTGCGAACGCCGCCCGTGCCGCTGCTCTGGTATCTCTACGCGCGGCGCTCCAGAGACGGTACCTCGCGCCGCTGCTGGCCAATCATCGCGCCACCCTGGCTGACCACGTCACAAAGGCCGTCAGGCGAGGACGGGATGCTGAGAGGAGAGCTGCAGCCGCCTTGGCGCCTTTGCTGGCTTTGCAGGTTGGTGGCTAGGCTACAGGAATGGATTAGTTTTAAAGGAGGAAAGTCTCGTAAAATATTTGGGTATGACTTGTCTGTGTCTGGATCTACTGGTGTGTATTTGCATCACCATCAGCCGGAAAACCTCCTCTGTTGAACAAAGGCTTACCCTTAGAACACTATAATGAACGATAACCTACTTATATTCACCGGTTGCCCGCGATTCTTGCGATTTCGTCAGTCCAGAAAGCCATCATCATCATGATCTGCTTATAGCAGTCCACTCCACTGTAATTTTTCTTACTTACTTACCGGGTGCAGTGACCTTAAGTGTGTCTTGCCCTCCAAAACCAGATTACGCCATGCTTAATCAGGCATCTTAGGCCAATTCTTGCTAGCCTTTGTTCCCGAAATACAAAAGGACTCTCTAGACCTCGTCCCTCCAGCGGTCCCTGGGACGACCAACCGGCCTACGTCCACGTCATAAAATCTGAGGAAATAACTGTCCACTAAACTTGTTTATACCTTTGCAGATCGGCGAGGAGGGCACAGAAGACTTCGTCCGCGAAGTTCGTCCCGCGCTAGCTGCAGCTTGCGTCGACAAGACCGCCTCGCTCGAGACACGCACAGAGGTACTTGCTTACGATATATACTTAATTTTAATAGCACGTAGCCGGGCTAGGTCTTGCTTCGAAGTGCACCAGCACCAATATCTGACACAACCAAGCGTGCATAATTAATGGTTTTAACTGTATCCGTTCATTTCGCAACTAACGTTTGGCAACCTGTTTCATTTTGCAATATTGCGAAATATTAGTGAACCGGTTTTAACTTCCCAATTCATTCTTCAACGCATGAGTAGTTTTTTTTATCAGTAGAGCACAAAGGGACAGGATCCTTCGGGTTCCTCATCCCGTTGCAGCCAGTCCCTCTGAACATGATGAAACATTTTTCCAGTGTTGCCTGTCTCTGTCCGTCATATGCTACCTGTTGGAGGATGATCTCTCTGAAATCCTAGAAGTCATGAAAATGTACGAGACCATTTTCAGTGGGAGCTATCTCAAGGTATGTTCATAATCCATACTAATATTATAAATGCGAAAATGTGTGCGTGTGTTTGGTTGTCTTTCACGTCGAAACGGATCGACGTGATTTTTGGCATAGAGATAGTTTATGGGCCAGAGAGTGACATAGGGTACTTTTTATACCGGAAAAATGCACAGTTCCCGAGGGAACAGCGCGCGATAACCGAATACCACGCGGGCGCAGCCGCGGGCAAAAGCTAGTCTAAGCATATTAGGTAGAAGCGGCAGTAGAAACAGTGAATTATATGGTGGTAGCAGGTGGTGCTTGTGGGATAAAAATCTTGGCAGCCTGGTGGCTTGATCTGTGGGCTCTCAAGCAGAGGATCGCGGGTTGAAATCTGGGCTCGCGTCTATGTGTTTTTCAAAATTTATGTGTGAAATTACATTTGAAATATACAATGAGCTTTGCGGTGAAGGAAAACATCTCGAGGAAATCTGCACACGCCTGTAAAGAAATTCAATTGTGTGCGCGAAGTTCTCAATTTGCGCTGGGCCCGCGTGGGAACTACGGCCCGAGACCTCTCATTCTGAGAGGAAAGGCCTGTGCCCTGCAGTGGAAGTGTATAGTCCAGGGGCGGCCAACCGGTCGATCGCGACTATTAGTCCAGTCGATCGTGGCAAGGCAAAAATATATATACTGAACTATGCTGTTTCATTTAAGATTTCAAGAAGTATTGGTAGATCGCACAGGGTTTCGTCAGTAAACAGTAGATCTTGGGTCTAATCAAGTTGGCCACCTCTGGTATAGGCCGACATGATGATAATTTTTTATTTGGTTTCCAGGGCGACGGTTCAGTGAAGGTGTCGGGCGCGGCGGTGGAGGAGGGCGCGCTGCACGCGGCGGCGCTGGACGGCTGGTCGCTGCTGCTGTCGCTGCCGGCGGCGGAGCACGCGGCCCAGCTGCTGCGCGCGCAGCCGCCCGGCGTGCCCAGGCTCGCTGACCTGCTGAGCGCCTGCAGCCTGGAGGTACCTACAACACACTGAACGGCTGGACGGCGTGTTTTTTACACCATTTACAAGTCAAGAACGACTGTACAGATTTTGATGAAATTTGATATGGATGTAGCTGACACCCTAACTTAACATATAGGCTACTTTTAACCTGACTACCCAAAAAAGGAGAGTAATGATTTTAGTGTATTTAATAAACTGCGGGTAGTCCGTTCACGCAATAACAACAACTGTCAAACCGATTGGTTTCAATCGTTCCAGATCATTCTCAATGACTACTAGGTACCACTGTCAAATGGCTTCGTTTGATGTCTTCATATTATTTCGTTAATATAATCCTACATTAAAAGTTTGGCTAAAAATTAACACGACATTTATTGTCTGTTAGGCGGTACGAAGTTCCCCGGGTCAGCTAGTTTTATCTAAATCCCTGTCCAGGTCCGCATGGCGGCCGGCACGGCGCTGGCGATCGCGTTCGAGAGCATCGCGGAGACGGACGGCGACGAGTCGGCCTTCGTGGAGCAGCTGCTGCCGCGCCTGGACGAGCTGGCGCGAGACTCCAACAAGTTCCGCGCCAAGAAGGAGCGCAAGCTGCAGCGGGCCACCTTCCGGGACATACTCAAGTACTTCGAGGTTAGTACAATAGGCGCGGCGCAATAGTGGATTATTGTCGTGGCATAGAAGTAGGCAAATGCTGGCTTAGTATACTCGCAAGCTCGTCCGTTTAACCTGTCCTCTCCCAGAGGCACAAATTTGTGCCCAAATTCCTTT
>NC_133483.1:19918961-19970333 GCF_025370935.1 Choristoneura fumiferana
GATATCAAACACCATCAGTTTGCAGCACGCGATACAGCAGGTACCTACAGGACGATTCAGAAAAGATAGCACGAATGAATTGAATGAGTGAATGGGAATGTCTAAAATTAATAATTTGGATACAAATCAACGCACGTAAAAAGAGCTCCTGGCGATATGCCTGCGCAAGCGAGCGAAATACGGACCAAATTGGCGGCGGAGCAGTGGGGGATGCGGGAGGGGGCGAAGGAGCGCGCGCGCGGCCGTCACGCCATTGGCTTGTTAGTTGACAGATGCGCAAACGTATCCCCTCCACTAGCCACCCAGAGCTCTTTCTACTTGCGTTGACTTGTAGGTTGTTTCAATCCCACTATTATTATAAATGTTTGTTACCTCATCATGATTAAACCGCGGAACCGATTTAAATGAAATTCGAAGGCAGAAGGAAGGGCATAAGACCGCTGCAATCCAATGAATAGGAAAAGGCGAGACTTTTACTTAGCGCAGTGGGGAAGATTTGAAGAAGAAGAAATTGCCGACCTAATCAATATTATGTTAAACCCTAACCGTCAATTATCGCGTTGTTATCCCATCTCGATAATTCATTTTCTCTCAAATATAATAACACTCAATTCCTTTTTTTCCGTCAACAGTCCCTATGCGTAATAGTCAATCATAGACACATCAAAACAGACTTGGGAGTTGAAAACCTTAGTTTATATCAATAAATATACTATACCTTGACAAGTTCGTATCCTCGGCGGAATCCTGTCCCAGGGAGCCTCTGCTGTCCTTATCCAAAAAATTTTTATAAGTGCAGCAAATGCCGACTGGATTCTACCAAGTGTCACGCACAAACTTATAAGGTATAGTTGGTCAACATTGACGATTCTTATTAACGATTCTCAGGTATCGAGCACGGTGGTGGAAGTGAACGGTGACAGTTCCGGGCACTCCAGCCCCGCGACCGAGGCTCAACACACCTATATCACTGTGGCGAGTGAGTATTACTATAGTCTACCATGTATGAATAGTTAGCAACAGTTGATGGCCGAGCCTTAGGTTTTAGGTGAAGAAAAACGGCAGGGCTCGGTGACAGGTTTTTATATTCATTGCCTGGTCGACACGTTCGCACGTCAGTTAGTTGGCAGCACGTGCAATGTATTAGAAAATCGCTCACCAGTCGCCGGTCGTCAAGATCCAAATCAATATCAAAATATCTTTAATATGCATAAGGCACTTGTCCCACCGCCGACGATGAGCGAGAAGCGAGCAGAGCGAGTAACTAGAAACGAGTGGGCGAGCAGTGAAAAGCGAGTGTTCGAGCACGACGGGCGATTACTCGCTCCACTCGCTCGAGCCGGGTGGCCGCCAAGCTAACAACGCTGAGCGAGTATCGCTGAGCTAGTTTTATAGCTCAGCGAGTTTTATAGCTCTTGTCGCTGCGACAAAAGATGTAAGAGCGAGTTCTCGCCGGCAGTGTGAACCGCCAGCGATCAACTATTAATATATATGTCTCTTTTACTCACACAGGATCTTATATCTTTTGTTCGTTTCTTGAGCGAGAAAATAGTCGATAGCCAATCGTTTCCTCGCCGGCGGTGAGACAACTGCCTTAGGCTATAACAAGTACTTACGAATGTCCAAAAATCTGCCATAGCTTCGGAAGAACCTCTGTTCAGTAGAATCCGGCAAGGAACTCAATAGCGTATACGCTTTACGTATATAGCTACCTGAGCTGCTAAGCAGCAGTTGGTAGTTAGAATGCAGTCCGTCTCTAACGACCCTATCCTTAACATTCCTCCTGAGATGTATGGTGGCAGTGGTAATGCACCAGAGACAGACTTGCTTGACTATGTAATAGCTTTATTCAAAATATAACCTAAGGCGCGGTCATTGACACTCTTGTGAACAGCAGTTAGGATGTTTTTCAAATGTCAGGCTTCCTAAATGTGCTAGAATTTGTTCTTTGGTTGTTTATGGAACGTGATTGCACATATGATTTCTATAAATTTAAATAGTGTAATCAGTTTTTTTTTAATACACCTGTTATGTTGACGACACTATTATTTATCCAGCCTGCATGTATTTCTTTTGCACTTTATTTATTTCCGTGTACGACGCAGTGCCGGACGAATGGCGGACCGACGGGTTGCCCGTGAAGGCTGAGATCCAGAGTGACGAAAGCAAGTTGCTGTATTTGTTTTTTGGTTATGGCCTGTGCTTGCATGATAAGGCCCGTCGTTCTTTGGGATCTCGCGATGGGTGAATGCCTGGTTTGATTAGCGAGGTGTTGGTTAAAAATGTTAATGTTACATGCAAAAAGTGATATTCTATCCCTCTCTTACGGTTTCCTTTACGTCCCATCGCAGACGATTAGCGAACATAGGGCTAGAAACTGGACACACCGGTATTACGCCGTATGCACTATAGGCTTGCATTTGACTACAATCACGCCTGATAGTAAGCGATGATATAACGCCTAAAGGAACTTTGTGTATGACCACTAAAACTACTAGTTCAATGCAACGAGATGCAGGCGAGAGCTACAAATAGAGATGGGTCACTGTACAATCGAGGAAACTGAATTGCGTACCAGACTCGAACTTCTTCCACAGTCAATTTCACGAAGGTTTCTTTGGCGAAAAAATGGCTCTGACAAGCGATTGAGTTTCTGCGACTGTACTGCGGTTGTTGATTTGAGATGATGTACGAACGACGGGCTTTAGCTTAAGACGTCATTAACAGTGTCTTTAAAGGATTTATTTTGGTCATAACCTCATAACGCTTCCTCACTAATCTCATTGGTTAACCTTTTATGTTCATCGGATCACTTGTGTTGGGTATCATTGCCTGCTTGGCCATTTGGATCGATATGTTCGTATAAATTTAATATTTTTATGTTATTTTAATTTATCTTAATTGCTTTAAGGTCGTCTTACTGCTAAATATTCAGCTTTAGTTTTAAGCTGGATTAAGTAGTAAAAATGTATGAAATTGCTCAAGCTTTTTAATGATTTAAATCAATTTTTGCTTTAATTAATCCTTAAACGTCGATATTATTAATAGGATTAAACATAATTTATTGAGGTGTAGTTCTGAGAGAAGGCCTGTGGCCAGCAGTGGGATATATATAGGCTGGGATGATGATTATGAAACATAATTAGGGCCTATGTATTCACCTTCTCGCCTAAGCAGTCTGAACGACACTAGGGTCGAGTATAATTCTATTGGTGCTTATTTTCTCTCACACCGTTCCGTTCCTTGGATAGCTCCGGCGTCTGCGCAACGGAAGGCTCACATGAACGTAATCAGCAGGGCTACTACGAAACTCGAAACTCGAATTTCGTGTCGTGCGGTCCCTCTGACACTTATACTATTTAATACGAGAGCGAGCGGGACCGCACGACACGAACTTCGAGTTTCGAGTTTCGTAGTAGCCCTGCAGGGCATTTATAATATTAGTATGGATCGAAGCGCTATTCTTGAATAAATTTTGTATGTTAAGGAACAGTTATTATTCAATTCAATTTAATGGGTGTTACATTCTGGTGCAAAGGTTGTCCATCGCTGTTCAACGCGGCAACGCGGCGAGTGTATTGGGCACCTTTGCACCAGGTATGACGCGGGGCGGTTTATTTGACTGATTATGATTGTGTATTTGTTTTAATTTTAATAACTTGACATGTGTTATATAATATAATAAATATTTAACTATTTATTTTTAAAGTGATTATACAATTAAATATTCTGTGAATTTAATGGGTCAATCAACTTTTTCTTGTTGTTATTCTGGCCCGTTGCCCAAGAGACAACAGTGACAGTATGTTATATATAATCATCATCATCATCATCATCATCATCCAGCCTATATACGTCCCACTGCTGGGCACAGGCCTCCTCTCAGATCAAGAGGGCTTGGGCCATAGTTCCCACGCGGGCCCAGTGCGGATTGAGAACTTCGCACGCACCATTGAATCGCTTCGCAGGTTTGTGCAGGTTTCCTCACATGTTTTCCTTCACCGCAAAGCTCGTGGTAAATTTCAAATGTAATTCCGCACATGAATTTCGAAAAACTCAGAGGTGCGAGCCGGGGTTCGAACCCACGACCCTCTGCTTGAGAGGCGATAGGTCAAACCACTAGGCCACCACGGCTTCATTTATAATATAATTAAGCTATAATATAATATGCTTGTAACTACGATAAAAATTTACGCTGGATAAATTTTAACCACAGGAAACATATAGAAAGTCATGGTTATAAAGAGTTGTCTAGGGGACGTAACCATGGCAACGAGGTACAAGAAAAAGTTGATTTAACTAATTATTTCTTTTAAAGGTAGTAAAAATATAATTGTTATAGTTTGTTGTAAATTCGTTTTGTTTCCCTAATTTAAATTTAAAGGTTTTTATTAGAGCGGTATCTTAATATTATGGAATTATTTTTGAATTGTATCAAACACCCTGTTAGAATATTACGAGTACTTAAATGCTAATATTATTTTAAATACCTTGTTAAGCTGCAGTCGTTCTCGATATTTTTTCCTTTACTAGCACGGATTTGCAATAAATAATCCAAAACACATTCTACTTCCCAAGAAGCCCTTGATGCACTGACCAAATAGATCTCAATCTGATTATATCAACCTGTCAAACAGATACCATATTAAACGCTACCGTTTCGAAATAAACACGACCCAAAACTACTTTATGTAAAGTTCAAAGTACTCAGCATGGATTATTAGGGGTGTATTAAAAGAAGTAATAATGGTAGATAATTGTCGAATGCCCCTTCGGATTATCTACCTGGGCGATGATCGTGAATGCGCTAAGCGAGGGGTCCATCCTGTTGTCATGCGATACACCTGCTGGTTACCTTTGGTGTGACGCGTGCCTCTTCACAAAGCAGCGCTTATAGAACGTTTTGATGTCGTATTTTATTTTGGGATGTATATTGGGATGTAGTGAGTAGTGTGCTATTGGTTGTTTTTTTTTTTATTTAGAATTATTATAGGGTGTCTTTTTTGTCCACGTATGGGTAATTTGCATTTTTTAAAAATTTAATAATAAATATTTTTTTAACAGTAAATAAAATAAATCGTGAAACAACACGATAATTAGAATTAATTAATCATCTCATGGACTTGTTTTAAAATTTGTTTTTTTTTTATGTAAGCTCCTAATCAACTACGTTTTCTTTACCCTTTTTGTATGTTATTGACAAAGAAGAAATGGCGGTGTTTGACAATAAGTTTGATATTTTTTTCTGATTGTGGATATCACCAATTATTTTATTATACTCGTCTTGGCTGCAAGGTAGGTATACATTCGGCATATTTCATATTTTTAGGACAGGGCATATTTAGCATTTTCCAATACATTTCAAGTTTGCGTTTCATTCTTTCATTCGTCCCACCTATTTAATTTTAAATTCCAATTAGAAATTTTAAATGGCTACCCTAACATTTATTTAAAGTTCAGATTGCAAAATCGCACGTACCACCATCAGATCAACCTGTAACTATATACCCCTACGCGAAAGGGGGCTTCGCAATTATACCTATAGCCGAAACAGGTGGGGTGAGGTGACTCCACGGTCGTCTCTGAGCGCATTAAAGCGGGACAGCACGACATAGAGCGAGACGTAAGGTCAGATATTGTTCTGGGAAGACGGATTCGGGCCGAGTTGCCCTGGAGACCTCTCGCGGTATGGAGGTGCCTCGATACCGGTCCTACTACCCTTGTGAGTGCCACCCGACTGCGGTTTACGGTTTCAGTGTTATTTGGACCGGTCCGCTGCTCGGTTCCATTTTCAAATCGCATTTTGAATGGTCGCGGGTTTGTTGACTGCCAGGGTTAACTTTTTTGTGACAGCGGGATTGTAGCATGCCAGTACTTTGTCTTAACACTATTCTCTTTATCTCATAAACCTGGGCGCCAACGTCTATGGTTGAAATTAAAAAAAAATACGAGAGAAAATCTAAGTATTGCGTTGCGCTGATTCCATATTGACTTCAATGTCGCATGCTACAATGCCGCACGTTGTAGACGCCTTACGGCTTATGTAATATGCTACTGACCCATTGCAAAGTAGACTGGAGTTATCTTTAATTTTCTCTTATAATTTCGGTATCACAATAACATTGCTTTGCATTAATTATTAAATAAACGCATCATTTATCTGATGAGCGAGTGCTTCTTGATCTTTATGGTTGCCTCTCTCTTATACTTTACTAGTTGGAGCAAGAGGGAACAATCACTGTGCTGTAAGTTTTTTGTCCCAACAAACGTCTACAAACAGTTTATTTCAAACAGTCAATTTGCCCATGATAGGTTTTTGACTGCGGTGATAATGCGAACGAAGATGTTTTTTGTGACAAAAATATACATTATACTCTATACAAGTCAACGCGTTGTACTAAGCGTACAATCTCACGTGATTGGTCAGAAATACGTTGCTATAGCCGCGTAAACCAATAGCGGCTTGGGCTGTGTATATTTAACTAATTACGTACAACTATTCTCTTACTACTACTAGCTCGTTGACTTCAATGGAGTAAACAGCCATTCGTGGACTTTATTGCAATTGGCACAGTACAGAGCTGTAATGGTCCGAGACTCGAGTTAACGCTACATCTTTCCCTCTCTTACTCGCCTTACTTAAACTTCAGTTAGACTGTGTGAGAAAAATCATATGAGTTTTGATACATTTCCTTCGATGATTACATTCCTAATAAGTATCCAAATCCATAACCGTACAGTGCGCAATATAACGAAAGCACTCGATATTTCTGGCACCATCTAAACGAGTTTGAGTGAGGGTTTGGAGGCATCTTATGTAGGGTGAAGTAGGTATTGCTGGCTCACATCACTCTGTGAGGTATAATCTTTTTTTTTTCTATTTTTTTTTCACAGGCGAGGGCAGCAATGGCGTCAACTATCACGTGCAATATGTGGAGCCCCAAGAGATCTATACCCAAGGCCATGAGACTCATATGTAAGTGCTTTTGCATTTTCTAACTGGATTATATGTAAACAAAATATATGACACTAACAAATGATAACGATGTCATAATATGGACCAATCAATAGCTAAGGAGACATCAAGTGATACACTTTCTTAGAAAAATGTTTGCGTTGTAAGCATACTATCTTTTAGCATGCTTAGGAGATGAGCCATAAAGGAATTGCCTTAAAACTGTCACACCTCCTAACTTTTAGCGAATTTCTGTTCTACCCCATAAAATCATACTTTTAATAAACCACCCGGGAAACATTACCATGGCAACAAGCTCCACTAAAAAGTGGATTGACCGATATGTACAGATACGAGTCGAGTGCATAAATTTGAGAGCAAACATTATATCAAAAATATCTAAACACGCTTCTACGCCATTAACAATAGAGTCGTGTTCAGATGATAGTTTTGATCAAATGTTTGCTCATAAGTTTAATGAACTCGACTGTACGTGTCATCATATGACATTTCACGGGGTCTCATGTGTCATTTTCACGGGTAAAGACGTGACACATGAGACTTTTTGATTGTGTTTCTCATTGATCGATGTTCAAAATGTACCGCGCCTGAGCCGTGACTACACTTTGAGGCAAAAATTCCATTGAAAAAACATTAACGTTTGGTCAAACTAACTCAATAACCCTCCTGATGTATTCGGAAAGATTTTGAAGACTTAGTTTTAAAAATGTACACTTATTACTCGTTTGCAACCGTCCTTATGGACCGTCCCGTCCCGTCTGGTGTGAACCGTCTTTATAGAAGACTCAAGAAATCATCGCTTTTTGTGTTTCTGAAAACATACAAATTCTTTACAAACTAGAACAAATTTCGAGCTGGTTGAACGAGTAGGGTTGCAAGTTTAAAATAGAACGGGATTTTTTCCTTGCGGTATTGAAATTGTAAAAACTTTTACATGGATAAACTCACGGAATGGAAGGTTGGCGTTATAAATAAAATAAAATCAGTTTATTGCAGACAGAGTCGTATAAAGTCGTAATAAAAGCTTCACCAGATTTGTACCAGAATCTGTTGCTCCTCGTTGATAGTTACTACATTGACATTTTAATAATGAACTGTATTTCTGCGTAGGTACATGGAGTGTCTATTAACTCTGCAACGGAAACATGATTTTAGCATGTAATCGCCACGCCCCGCGTGGTATCTTTCCTTTGTTCCACCCACATAACCAATTTAGACAACTAGTTATCTGGGGAATCGTCGTAATTAACATAACGTATATCGTCACTACTTTGAAAAAATCTCGTATCTCAAATCAATACGTCAACAAAATTGAACCTTGAACCAATGGTCATAAAGTGCACTCAGAAAAGTTATCCATTTTGAGATACGAGGTTTTTTTAAAGTAGGGACGATATTCAGCGTACATTTATGAATGGAATAGTCGATCCATTTTTGTGACCCAGTTTGATAACTGGTTGTCCAGGAGGAACGATCCACTTAGCTAACTAGTTGCCTAAGCCCGTTATCTGGGTGGAATAAAGGGTATCTTTGGTGGTATTTTTTGATGAAAATGGGTCGGCGCGATTGCAATCCTCGTTACGCCGTGCTGGTGGCAAAGCACCTTTACTTTGCTTTTGTACAGGGATACCCTCCGGCCGTACCCGGTGTACGGCGTGGCGACAATCAACGCGACCGAGCCGCCGGCCGAGGCGTGGAGCGCGGACGAGTTCTCTTACAACGTGGTGGTGGGGGGCGACGAGGCGCCCGCCTCGCCCGCGCCCGCGCCCGCGCCCCCCACCCCGCCGCAGCCGCGCATGCCGCCCGCCACCGTGCAGTGGCTGCTCGACAACTATGAGACTGCTGACGGTGAGTGCTCGGTGCTACTGGCATACCCGCTGGGTGCCCGTGGTGTCCTACCCGGTGTGCACTAGAGTCATACCCGGTGTGTACTAGTGTCATACCCGGTGTGTACCTACTAGTGGCCTATCCGGTGTGTACTAGTGTCATGCCCGGTGTGTGTCCTAGTGTCTATATGCCCGTGTGAGTGCTAGTGTGTCTATCACCTGGTGGGTGCTAGTGTTAGTGTCCCGGTGGGTGCTAGTGTCATACCCGTTGGATGCCAGTGTCATACCCGGTGTATAAGTACTAGTGTCATTACCGGTGTGTGCTAGTGTCATAACATAACCGGTGTGTAGGTACTAGTGTCATAACCGGTGTGTGCTAGTGTCATACCCGGTGGATAGAAACGCAGCATAAATCGTTATCCTTTGTAGGCGTATCGCTCCCGCGTTCAACCCTATACGCGCACTACCTACGGCACTGCGCGGCGCACCGGCTGGACCCGGTGAACGCGGCGTCGTTCGGCAAGCTGATCCGCTCCGTGTTCGTGGGGCTGCGCACGCGCCGGCTCGGCACGCGCGGCAACTCCAAGTACCACTACTACGGGATCCGCGCCAAGACCGCGCTGCCCGACCCCGACCCCGACCCCGACCACGACCCCGATCACATGGATGACAAGACTGACGTGTCGCCTGATGACATGCAGGTCAGTAACAGTAACCTGCTTAACGATAAAGGAGGAAACTCGACAAGGAGTCGCGAGCGTCCCCGGCCGGAGAAGATTGCTTAAGGTGCTGATAAACTTGAGCATTCACTTGTAATGAGCATTCTATTGAATATTAAATGGCAGGTAAAAGCTCGCAAAACAAACAAGCGTAGATACATTTGCTTCTAGCTTTTTGCCGAGCATCCGTCTAAAATACTAATGATATTAATGATTGTGTAAATGTTTGAAGAAATGTTTGGCTCTGCTCACTGCTCGTTGTTCAGTTCGAGTAATTTAAAAATGGCGGATGGTCGCTGTTCTGTGTCATGTTGTTGTGTGTTTGTATTCTGCTCAAGGTTATCAGCACCTTTTTATCATTGGGTGACCCACACCGCATGCATGGTCGTGATCGTTTATCTACCTACTATGCTAAAAAAAAAGAAAAGATTCTTCACTTTTTTCCCAACTGACTACCACTTAGCTAGATATTTCTAACAATAAATATAAATTATTTTTTAACGACCCAGTGCCCAGCAGCGGGATTTATATAGGCTGAAATGATGATGATTTTTTAACAGGAACCGCGTGACCGCGAGTCGGAGCCATCGATGCCGGCGGGCGGCGTACCCGGCCTCGCTCACAGGCAGTATCTGGGCACAGGTATGTATACAAAAGAAAAAAACTATAGTGTACACAGGAATGTATAGTTATGTATAGCGGGGCTTGTAAGGGTAATGGGGGGTTTTTCCTTTTGTGAGGGGTGGGGGGCTGTTGTAGTGTACACAGGAATGTATAGTTTAGGGTTGTAACGGAGGCCTTCTTAGCGGAGGCGGAGGCGGATGCGGAGGTGAATGTGGATGTGGAAAAAATAGTAGTTTATGCTTTATTCAACTCAAAAATGACTAAAATTTCTAAAAAACTGCCAAATCTCACTTGTTTTCGGCGTCATCGTGCATGTAACTTAAATAAACAATTACTTTGTACAAAATCACTTAAAAAATCGCGGTTCAATAAATATATATATTAATTGATATATAGTGGTAAAATTGGTGGTAACAGGTGGGAATAACCCCGTGATTATAACCATTCTTGTAGCAGTAGTTTCCCCTTTGTAATGGTTAAGTGATGTCAGGGTCGCCGCCCGCGCCGCCCGCGCTGCCGCCCGCCGCCGCCCACGACCTGCCGCCCGCCGCGCTCACCGCCCTCCAGGATCACCACAGGTCAGTGCATGCTGTCTACAGAATACAGATGTGCAAATGTACATAAGTTGGGAAAGTTCCCGGAAATTTCTGAAAATTTTCACAAGGAAATTTTAAGAAATGAAAAGTTTCAATCCACGTGCAGAATTCTGAGAAGAGTCCGAAATTTTCCTATATGAAAAAATCCGCAATTTAGGAAAGTTTCCTTTAGTGCATCAGTGTCACACTCTACCTACGCTACTCTTGGCAGGCAGTTTCCACTACGTTTCTATTTACCTTTTCATTGAAGAAAAAGTGAACAAGACGCCAATAGCAGCATTTTTCTCTTGGCTTAGCTATCCTCACATTTGTCGATAAATATGCAATAAAGACACCACAGACCACAAAACAAAGGCAAAGCTCTGTTTGACCGTCGGCGTCCTTTTCGCTGTTATGGCATGGACAAAGCTTTTAAGTAGGCCGTTCCGCGTCGAAAGACTTGGAGAGACCCTTATGTTGTCTTCCGCTGTTTAGATCTCACGGCGCAGAGTTCCTTGAAGCCGTAGCGGCGTTGGACATCGGCGCGGTGGAGCGAGCTCGCCGCAACTTCTGGCGCCGGCCGCCGCCCGCGCTCTGCCGCCGGGTACTGGCCCGGTTGGCGGCCCGGAAAGACGTCGCCGCTTGGCTGAGGCGGGCCGACTTGGAACTCTACCAGAGGGCTGTGGAGTTGCTGCTGCCTGATGTGCTCAGGCCTATCCCAGCACAGCTTACTCAGGTATGGACTCATGTATGTAGCTTGGTGCCTGGATGGATGTAGCGATTGGAATTAGAATTGGGACCACAGCTTACTCAGTTATGGGATGTTTTTCTATTGCGGTCGCACTGTTGATGTGATTTGGTGCTAAGATGGATGTATCATTATCACTATTATCTACTATTATTATCACTTCGTCAAGCCTTGTAGCTAGCGTTTTACAATGGTACTTTTAGACTGATGAAATTACAAAAATTGGTCCTCTGGAACGATTTGACGATTCCTCAAGACCAGACCGTGACAAGATTTTAGCTCATATAAAAGCCCCTGTTACAGGTTAGGTTAGGTTAGCTTAACCCCTGTCTTGTTCCCAGGCGATCCGCAACTTTGCGAAGAGCCTGGAGTCAGCGCTGGCGTCGGGGTCGGGGTGCGCGCCCGCCGCCGCCGCGCGCGCGCAGGCCTCCGCCGCCGCCGCGCTCGCCGCCGCCCTGCGCCGGTACACCAGCCTCAACCATCTGGCGCAGGCCGCGCGCGCCGTGCTCGCCAACCAGCACCAGATACAGCAGGTACAGCCCCCCCCCCCCCCTCTCCCCCCTGCATTACTACTATAACACTATCGCATTCCCGAGCTCTGCAGGGCTACTACGAAACTCGAAGTTCGTGTTGTGCGGTCCCTCTCGCTCTCGCATTAAGTAGTATAAGGTGTCAGACACGAATCCCGCAAGACACGAACTTGGAGTTTCGAGTTTCGTAGTGGCCTTGCTGCATTCAACTCGCGCGCTAGTCTGTACTGAAGTTTTAGTTTCGACAATCACGTTTCGGCCGAAGGTTCGGTTTCGGTCAAAAAACTACTGTAATAGGAGTTTGAGATACAGTACGATACCAACTTCGATTTTCGATTACCGTGGTAACTCCCCAGAACCGAACCTTATCGGTTTTGTTTGGGCAACAAATGATGTTCCGTTGGGTGTGGGTGTGTGGTGTAGACTAGTATTGATTGTTGTTCAGATGCTGTCGGACCTGAACCGCGTGGACTTCCGCGTGGTGCGCGAGCAGGCCGCGTGGGCGTGCTCGTGCGGCAGCGCCGCCACCGCGCACCGCCTCGAGGCCGACTTCAAGGTAACTACAGTACAGGGCCTCACTGCGCAACAGTGGCGTAGCGTCAGATATTCCCGCGGTAAAGCCGGAATAAAGATCGCGCACATCCTTCATAAATAATTTGCGTCCTGTTGTGGTATTTTGTCAATACTGGGCAAGCCGGTGAGAATGGGGTTCTATGGACGCTTCGCCACTGCTGCGCAACACTACACAACTCATATCGAAAATTTGTCTTTCCATTCGACCGTCCCTTACGCAGTTTTGATGGGGACTTAGGCTGAATGAATGATAAATATGAACGTTTATGACAAAATATGATGGGACAGGATTATTGATTCCATTTATAAGGCTGCCTATCTACTGTGCCCACGAAGCCTGTCCACACGAAGTTATTCGCTCATGTCTTCATCCTACTTCGCCGCCACTCCCTGTGAGTGGAGATTTTATGCAATTCTTTTGGAGAGATTTTATGCAATTCTTTTGGAGGATTTTTAATCTCTCGCCGGGATGACACTCTTTCCTGGCCCGGATAATACTGACCCCGTTTTTTGTGTAAACGCCCATAGAAACTGACATGAGCTTCTATGAGCGTGTACAGGAAAAATAGGGTCGGTATTATCCGGGCCGGGAAAGTGTGTCACCCGCTCGCCGCCCGCTGCCTCGCTCAGGCAGCCTTACGTGTTTGTGTGTGTGTTGCAGGCGACGCTGGGGCGCGGCGCGTCGCTGGAGCAGTGGGCGGCGTGGCTGGAGGGCTGCGTGCGCGGCGCGCTGGCGGCGCACGAGCGGCGGGCCGACTACACGGCGCGCGCGCGGCGCCTGCTGCTCGACTGGTCCTTCTACTCGTCGCTGGTCATACGCGAGCTGACGCTGCGGTGAGTGTGGGGCGCCGCTAGCACCGGCCGGCTGGCTGGGGGCTGCGTGCGCGGCGCGCTGGCGGCGCACGAGCGGCGGGCCGACTACACGGCGCGCGCGCGGCGCCTGCTGCTCGACTGGTCCTTCTACTCGTCGCTGGTCATACGCGAGCTGACGCTGCGGTGAGTGTGGGGCGCCGCTAGCACCGGCCGGCTGGCTGGGGGCTGCGTGCGCGGCGCGCTGGCGGCGCACGAGCGGCGGGCCGACTACACGGCGCGCGCGCGGCGCCTGCTGCTCGACTGGTCCTTCTACTCGTCGCTGGTCATACGCGAGCTGACGCTGCGGTGAGTGTGGGGCGCCGCTAGCACCGGCCGGCTGGCTGGGGGCTGCGTGCGCGGCGCGCTGGCGGCGCACGAGCGGCGGGCCGACTACACGGCGCGCGCGCGGCGCCTGCTGCTCGACTGGTCCTTCTACTCGTCGCTGGTCATACGCGAGCTGACGCTGCGGTGAGTGTGGGGCGCCGCTAGCAGCGGCCAGCTGGCTGGGGGCTGCGTGCGCGGCGCGCTGGCGGCGCACGAGCGGCGGGCCGACTACACGGCGCGCGCGGGCGCCTGCTGCTCGACTGGCTACTCGTCGCTGGTCATACGCGAGCTGACGCTGCGGTGAGTGTGGGGGCTGCGTGGCGAAATTGTGGACTGGAAACTGAAAATTTAAGCCCCTTGTCATCTGAAGCCTAGAGCGACCGTTCCCCTTGTTCTACCTCGGGGACGACGCTGCCAGTATGAGTAAAGAACTTTACACACACCTTCAATTGCCTTGCAATTGTACCTCAACTAACGTGGGGCGCCGGCGTTGAAAGATTATCCCCCGTCTCCTCCCGTGGGAACCGTGGAAACCGACTAAGGGATAATACCAGAAAATGGGCAGCAGCGTTTTCATGGCAACCTTACATCCTATACTGCGTTTGCCAAGCGTGGCGAGTATTGGCACCTCACCCACCCTCAGAAAGAAATCCAATTGAAGCAACTAAAAGACTATGGGTGAGCCCTATATCTAACAGGTGAACGTGCTGTATTTACTTTACCGAAAAACTCATGCCAATTTTGAAATATAATTTGGCTCATAAATTCCAAACTCAAAAGTGCGTCGCCGGGTGTAACCCACGTCTGCCTTGAAAAACTCTAGGTACGATAAGGTAACTACGGCTTTGGATTAACAGGCGATCGTTATGTTTGTCAGGTCAGCGGCGTCGTTCGGATCGTTCCACCTGATCCGTCTGTTGTACGACGAATACGTGTCGTATTTGATTGAGCGTCGCGTCGCGGCGCACCACCGCGCGCCGCCCATCGCCGTCATGCAGCGACCGCCGGTAAGCAGCCATCTATCCATCCAGGGGTCGGCAACCTGTCCAACCGACATGGGCCACTTAGTCAAAAAAATAGATAAAGATCATTTTGTACCTAATAGACATTTTGACCCCTGCAAATTCCAACTGTTGAACATTTTGTCACGTTGACTACCCATTCCCAGAATGCTCGCGCCGCATGCGGCCCGCGGACCGCGCGTTGCCGACCCCTGCCTCCATCCATCCACCTAGCCTATATACCTCCCACTTCTTAGAATGAGAAGGCTTGGGCCGTAGTTCACACGATGGCCCAGTACGGATTGGAAACTTCACACACTATTGAATAGCTGTGCCGGTTTGTGCAGTCCTCGCGATGTTTTCCTTCATCGTCAAGCTCGTGGTAAATATTGAAAGAAAGAAAGAAAGAGCTTGAGAGGCCTTTGTTCAAACCACTTGGCTAAAAGATATTTTGACTTTAAACTAAATTGTGAACCTTTTCACAGAAAGTCGTAGTGGCTTCGCATTGCTAGATAAGGTTATTCATTGTAAAACTTACTGTGAGAATGTTCTACGATGAGTCAGATCATACGGTTCGATATATAGGTAGTGCCACGAGAGTTGAAGTGAATAATTACACACACAGCTAAAAAAATGTCTTGTAATGACAGCAGGATTTTCACATTTAATCATTAATTTCATTCGTTTTTCTTTTGTGCAATTAGTTATTTTTGTAGCTGTGTGTGTAATAATTCACTTCAACTCTCGTGGCACCAACTATATCAGTAACAAGACACAAATTCCAGGAGGAAGAAGACGACGTCCCCGAAGAGCCTCCGCGCGACGAGGACGACGAGCCCGACTGGGACTGGGGCGATGATGATGACGAGGACGAGGAGCCGCCCCTCAAAAAGCCTAAAGAGGAATAGCGCGGTGTAGGACACGAGGGAGCCGCTAACACGGTGGGGAGTATCAACTGCACAACGCCATCTCCTATAAATGAAAGTTAATATCAAGTAAATAAACGCAAGGACCTAGTGGCGCTCTTGTTGAGTGAGAGTAAGACGCCAAAGAAATTGTGAGCAACAGCTATATTAGTACAGGACTTTTCTTCTTAATGTCTCCATCGTCAGGCTTCTGAAACTTCCAAATGTTTGTACAATGCGATCAATTAAAAAAATTGTGCAACCGATCGAAATCAGCAGTTGGAAAACGAAGCCTGACGAAGTACAGTAAGAGAAGGGAGACTGTACTAGTAAGACCAGCTAATTTATAGCTAATAGAAAGATTTATTTATTGAACTTGACAAATTTCTGCTGGTCAGATTTATCTTCCTATTATAGTGATTTGATCTTTACGTGAAACAGAGTAGATCCGAATTTAAAAAAAAAAAAACATTTTATGGACTCTACGCTTTGTCAAAAAATTACTATGCCTAAATTATTTTCAAAATAGACCTTGTGGGTCCTTAGATAGTTTCGCTGTATTTCATGTGGTATCTTAGATTTTATTATACTGTTCCAGTTTAAAAAAAACTGTGGGAACTAAAGGAAGGCTCCGGGACATGAAGGTATAAACGGCTTCAAAGATTTTCAAAGTATTGTACAGTCATCGGAAAATTGCACTACTTGCTCAGTCGATAATTAACACTGAAGTTTTCCATCAATTAATGAAGATCTATTTAAAAAACAAAAAAAAATATTAACTTAGGTATCCTTAGGTTTATTTTGAGTATGGCAGTTAATTGGAGTAAAGATACTATGTTAATTAAGTAAGTTTGTAAACATCATTGTGCCCTCACGAGTCGTCCAGGTGTACATAATATACTAGCGTACTTACTTGATGTGTTACTGTTACTTAGTAAAGCAAAGCCAACGAGACTAGATATACTTCATCTTTGTCTTATACTTCATTAATAGTATTTCGCTCCCTTTCTGTCTCATGACATAATTTATCTCTTCTCGTTGGTATTAGTTTAGTATTATTTAACTGTATGATTAACAAATTAACAGTAAGATCTAGAGACCACATGTTGTGTGTGTGCTCGCGAAAAAGCAAGGTTTTAGTTCACGCCCTATACTACGAAGTGCAAAATTCGAACTTCGTATCTTGCTGTCCCGCTGACGCTTATGTTATTTAATACCGGAGTGAGAGGGACCGGACGGTACGATACGAACTTCGATTTGCGTATTTCGTTGTAGCCCCCCTGGAACGTATTCGAGTTCTCGTCTAAGACACAATATGGTGATTGAAATGATTCTGCATCAATCTTTAGTGTTTTTACGGCGTTTTTCCGTTATTAACCTCTCAGTAAAATATTGCTAAAAGACATGGTCAGAGTTGATTGATGCTGAGTGTAGGTTGATCAAAGTTGTTGTGATTTGTGCTTCCATCGTGGGGGGCTCGAGCGATCAAAGGAATATTCATCCTTATGACGCCTTTCCCAAATAAAGGGTCGACCACACCGCTGTTCAAAATAAGGAGACTGTGCGGAATCGAAGTGACGTGCGATCAGCGTATTTCGAGCAGCGGGGTGGAGGACATGCGATAAAATCGTGACGCTTACGGCACGTAACTGCGATTCCGTACCGTCTCCGTATTTTGAACAGCTGTGTGGTAGCTCCTTAAGGCAGTCTGAGAAATTGGAAAATTGGATGAAACAGCAGTCTTACATATCTTTCCGTCTAAATCAAATTTGTTTTAGATAGAGCATTGAAAAAAGAACTAATAATATCTGAATACGTATAATGTGCATATGCATTGAAGGTTGTGCCGGTAGTTTAAGTATATGCTTGCATTCATCAGATTATTAGAGTGGGTACTCGATGATGATTAGCTGCGCTAAAATTTGCCTGGTACAAATGGTTGAGTTGTTTTTTTTTAATTAATGTATTCGCGTCGGTATGGCGCGCTGTAAGTCACACCGGAGAAGTATGGCATTGCGCTACCGCCTGCATCTTTTTTTATGGACTTTCGGTAAATACAAGCATTTTTGTGAAACAAATCATTCGATACTCGTTATTTATCCGACACGTTCGATTAACGTCCACGCGATTGGGCCGCCGGTACCCGCGCTATGACCATCATTATCTTTTTCGTCATTCCGTAATTAGACCCCTGAAGAACCGCCATACTGGTACAAATGATCTAATATTTTGTGTCACCATCTCCGGGTCTATAGTTCTTTATGTTCAAATATTTTTCGCCAGTCATATTCAGGCTACAACTGAAATATACTTCCATATATTTAGACCGCAGCAACTTTTTGTAAGTAAAACGAAACGGTGCATCAAGTGTCACCCGCACCATGCTAGAATGAAAGCACTGTAGAATATATATTAGAGGTACGACATTTACAACCATTGTTTGACCAAACTGTACAAACGTATTAAAAAATATTAGAAGCAGAACTTGTCAGCGCAAAGCCTGCTTTATTGTACATAGTAGAGATTTTATTTTGTACATATACGCTTAGTATTTAACTATTTAGTACGCACGAGGTGAAATTGTATTTATTTTTATTGCCAAAGAGTTATTTTGTATCGTGCTCCTTGCTCATTACTCTTAAATAAAAATTAATCTAAATATATGTTTTGTAGTCTTCTAAATGGCCTCTGACTGGCAGAGAGAAATGCGTTTGTACATTAAGATAGTTGAACGCCGTTCATTCTTTGTGAAAAATAATTAGTATGTTAAAGAATGTAAGCTTAAGAAAGGGGTAAGTGAAATTATTATTAATTGTTATTAGGGATAGCTTTAATGAGAGAGCTGCAGTCTCCTATGATACATTAAGAATATAATAAGTTTTCGATTTATAGACCACTATTTCACTTACCCCACTTTACCTTACATACGAAAGGTTAGTCGGTACATAAGCACCCGCAGAGTGACAAAGTCCTAAACTCTCTCTTTTCGTAACTACGAAAAATTACTTATTAAACACATAGCTTTTGCATACTGCATTTCTATCTGTTAGTGCTTTGGCTCGCACCTTTTTAGTCGCTTTCATGGGATCATATGCAATTTTTATGTAGGTAGTACTGCGTACATCTCTCTCATCTGAGGGCCAATTGTTTGCCTCTCAATATAGTTTGACTGTAGCTAATGCGTTGTGTTGATCAACCTAAGTGACTTGTATTGACAACAATGGTGTTGGAAGCCGAATTTAAACTCCACGGTGTAGAGTAAATTGACAATGTATACCGCTGTTCTACCGCTTGCTAGATACGAAATAATATTCATACATTTTGTCACTAATCCAACAAAATAAATAAGGTTTCAAATCAAATGTATAGTTTTATATTTTTAACTAGTGTAATATAAAAGGCAGTAATTCATACATATCTCCTGTCCCAATAAGCAAATTCATATAAGATTAATCAATTATCCTACAATATAATAAATTCACATTGAGTAATAGAAAAGCCTTTCGGAGCCTGTGCGATACAAATTATACTTGTTTGTTGTGATCAATAGTCTCGTAATATTAGAGGAAATTATTATCGTGCTCCTTTAAAAACGAAATTGGGAAGTGCTAAATTAAATAGATGTTAACTTTTGGTCCGTTCTAGAAATGCGTACAGTCGAACCATTTGATTTCTGTCCCACCGTAGAACGTTTTCACAGTAAGTGACATAATGATTTTCCTTGTCAGTCAATGCAATGTCACTGATAGCTTGTGTGGAGACGTTCTACAGTGGGTCCACGATTCAGTTGGTTCTTATATACATGATTGTTGTATATAAGTGGTTTGTATGAATGTCAAAGGATGTTACAATTTATAAAAATATAAAATAATGCAACTTCTATTTTGACTTTTACGAGTATGTACAGGTACACTGCTTTAGCAATTGCCGTGGGTAGAATAAATAAAAAAAAAACAATTACTTAATTTTTGCAAATAAATATATTTGTTGGTTATCGATGCATACCGGGGACTTGTGAACTTGCTTTGGCAGCATTTGTACCAACGTATTACACCTAAACGGCGTGGCCCAGACATGCTGCTTGCTTGTCCGTGCCGCATGAGTAGTAATAGTAGTAGTAGTTGACTGCATAAAACAAAACCCTGTTTGTATACACGTACATTGAAACCCATGTCCACGAAATATCAGCCCAGTATGCATCGTACCGCGATGATAAATCCCGACCTGGTAAATACCGACCAGATAATTGTGGTGCACTAGATTTACCGTCATATATACCGACATTACCGACCCCGTTCTTCGTTTACCACGAAGATTAATATACCTACATCTGTTCTAATTATAGCGTAGGTAATTTGTATTGTATTGTAATTGGTCGCAATGAGGGCTGAAAGACAGGCCACATATCGCTAGATGGCGTTAGTATCGTGAGGTTTTTTGATGTTACGGTCTTGCTTGCAATTGGCTCATTTAGTTATTAGCCTGTCTTTTAGCCCCTCTGCCTAATACTATCGGGTTGGGAAAAAAACATCAGTATTTATTGGCTTTCGCTTCATGGGGGTATTTATCAGGTCGGGAATGTTAGGGCGCGCCCTGGCTCCGGACGAGTGTAATTTTGAGGAAACGGAGGTGAAAATGTGAAATTACTGCCTGTGATTATACTCTCTTTATTTTTACCCGACTGCAAGGAGAGGTATTGTTTTTCGCGCGTATCTTGTATGTAAGTATGTAATATTCTTTATCTCCCTGTTTGTATTCAAAGTGCACTAGTCCGAAGTGAATGTATAATTGCTGCCAACGCAAGTGTCCAAAGAAAAGAGGGCCCCGGATGCAGTGAAATTGGCATATTTTTGTACCTAATTCCGGTACGATATAGCGTGGTCGCCTTCACAGATGCCTTATACACGGTACCTCAGATTGCCACGTCGTTTGCGCCATAGGTTGTGCGTTGAAAGCAAATAATTATCCATTTCCATTGTTAAATAAGTTGAGCCCTTGAAAAATAAAAGTATTAGTTGAGCGACTTTGTAATTGTTGTAACTATTGTCATATTGTTGTGACAATAAGTCAAAAACAAAAATTAAAAAAAAATCCGTCGACTTGTAATTTTTCAAGGTTTTTCTTAAACTGTCCATTCGTATGTTAAATTAGTAATAATATATAGTTGAAAGCTATATTTAACGATAATTGACAATAGCTATGCGCGCTCTGGGATCGAATGAAGCTCCTAGAGTGGGCATGCCAGTGCCTAGAAATTAAAGATATTCTACGTATTAGATAATGCACTAAATGTATGTTTATTTAATAATATAAACATATTTTTCATGTACATAACTTCACCAGCTAGTATAAAGTGTAGGTGTAATAGCGGATAATATATGTCATATACCTATTAACCTTGAATGTTCTGTAATCTGAGACTTCAATGTTCTTCATATTCTTGAGACCATTCGTAATATATGTAAGTTAAATCTAAAATAGCTTATAAGATATTGTATTGGTGTCTTATTCTTTTGGACGGGCTGTAGCTAAACTTATTAGTTTTCCTCTGGCCAGAATGACCAGATATCAAATGCGATTGCGCGTACTTAAATTTGTCATAATCCATTCTGCCTTTCCAGCTAATAGCTATAGAGAGTAATGCACTTTTAACTCTAACACAACATTACATAGATCGTCCAGATGGATCGAGGGAAGATTAGCCTTACGCAGACATCTTATTGTTCCTTTGCGATTAACCATAATTTTTAAATTCATGCACTAACCCGGAAATGGAAACAAACTGCTAATGTGCTGCATGGGTGGAATTCAAAATAGTTTGTCATTTAACACCATTAGTCAAAAATAGTATGAAATATTCCGTTGTGCGACATACAATTAACCATACAGTTTGTCTAATTTCCGTGTCACAACAATTTTTTTAGTCTGTATTCTTGACTATCAATTAACTTGGTCCAACTTTTCAAACTCCACCTGTATGCGTACAGTATGTGCCGGTGCCGTCACTCTAGCCGTCAGTTATTATCAGACCCCAATGAGGCTTACAAATCTTACAATGGAACCGACGGCTATTCCCATATAGTTATCTTTCGTCTAAACCGCTTTCGACAATCTGTTTTTTTGCTAATTTGGTGGTGCGAATGGAAGGGTTGGTCTATAGATACACTAGTTCCTTGCTAGTGTCCTGGTCTTACTAGGTTCGAGATCTTGCTGAATTTAGCTACAGCACTAGGTCTGATACACGAGCTTAACTTTTGTACCAAGTAGATAAGTGTATTTATGTGTTCCAATATCAGATGTTTAATTGAGCAACGAAATGGACTGCATTCCTGTACAATATCGTGTATGCTATAAAATAAATTTATTGTAGCGTATGTTATTTATGAAACTTGACGTAAGCTTGGTTAGAGGAAACCTTTCGGTATTATTGCCCTATAATTCCTAATTTGTATAATAAAATACCACTGGTTTGGTATTAATTTTATATTACTTTAGTTTTTGAATGGGTGATTTTGGTGATTAGCGTAAAGGTTATAACTTATAAGTTGCTTTATTCTCTGGTTGTTCTCAGAATATTATTCGCATAGAAATATTTTGTGCCTGGTACAGACGAATCGTGTTTTTCAATGTTAGACACCGAGTTGGTAACTAGCTTTGTAGGAACATAATTCTGTAAAGCTAGTTCGGCCGTTCTACGGGTTTACTTCTCCTGCAAAAGCGCCACGGCAACTAGATTAAGTGCACAGATCTGGGAAAAGAATGGCGGCCATTCTCATTCATCTGTGCACTATAATATAATTACCGTGTCCTGTTGCGGAAGAAAAGCGGACCGGTTATTTATTAGACTAGGGCACAGGTGAAAGACAATGGCCGATTTCTATTCATGTGGAAATGTGAATCGAGAACTAAGTGCTAAGACATACGTTTCGTCTGTTCCAGGTATTAATTCTAGTCATTACTTGCGGGAATGTAGTCCACAATCGCGACAAGCGTATAAAATGGCGTCCAACAAGACGAAGTCAAAACGTTCACGTGAATGACGTAGTTGCACTTAGAATAATCGTTTTATATCGTGTCGTTGGACGGTTAGGGTAAGTGATGTTTATCTGTTGTATAATGATATGAGCGAGAACTATGTTTTGTATGCAGGGAGACGATGTACTATGTCTGATAATAAAGCTAGTCATGTGTTTACGAAGGCGTTTTCTTTCTTCTGCTCCTGATGTGTGCAATCCATTTTAGGGATCACATTTTATACATAAAGATTCGGCATTGCTCCCATTACAAGGTGATACAAATACACACTATTTTGTCCCCCTATACTAATATTATCAATGCGAAAGTTTGGGTGTGTCTGTATATGTTAATTACTCTATGCTAAAACGGCTGGACAGATTTGGATGAAATTTGGTATGTAGATAGCTGGAAATCTGGAATAACTCATGGGCTTCTTTTTGGCTGAGTTTCCACAAAAGATGTGCGATGTGTTGCGACTTGCGAGGACTGTTTTTCATGAACCAATAGAAACTTAGTTACCTATCCTCGCACAGCTCATCTCTAGTGGAAACAGCTGAGCGAGGTGAGGTAAATGAAACGTTTCTATTGGTTCATGAAATACACATTCCTCGCACATCTTTGGTGGAAACGGTAAAGGTATCCCGATATTTCCACAGGACCGGGATAAAATCTCGAAATATCATCCTCTGGATATAGCCATGACATTTGGCACTTTTGTTTATAATGCAGCGTCAATAAAGACGAATTAGTGTAATCACATAATATATTGAATCAGGTCAGGTGTTACTTTGCGGAGGTCCATATCAATTAACTAAAAAGAGACTGTAAGAACACACAAATCACACAAGCCAATTTCTTTTAAATTAATTTAGTTAATTTTTCGGAATTTCAATTCAACTGATGGATGTTATGATTTACGCGTGTGAAGCCGTGGGTAAGCACTAGTGAGTTTGTAGTAGACGATCGTGACGTACCCGTGGTCCAACTATAGAGTTTGTCCAACTGCTTTTCGACGGAGCTACTGAAGTTACCTAACCTACCTATTTTTGTATTAAAATATAATATTTATATAAATAAATATAATATTTCCGGATTGGACAAATTAGTTGGTCCACGGGTACGTACCTTGTCTAACAACGCGGCCTAGTGTGAATAGGGAATATTACGTAAAGCTCTGCGCAGGGGGCGATATAGCGCAAACCGCCATGACGTCAGCTCTCTTTATATTTTGTCGCCATGAGGGATCATGACCAAAGACTGGCGTGCCTAGGGTATCAGACAATGGCAAGCCGAGAGATATGTTTTAGTATTTTTTATAATTTAATGTCCATCTTGTTGCCGTAAACTTCAATCTTCTTTGACTGTCTTTATTTTATGTGTTTAGTTTTAATGGGTCCCACTGAAAAACAGCGTTGTGACTTGCCGCAACATTATACTGAGTGGACCCCAATTTATACTATTCGATGTTTTTTTTATAATTATTATTTCTTCCTAACGTGTTTTTTCTGTGTATCGAATATGTGTAAATAAATGTCTCTCTCTCTTCACTTTGGACGAGCTTACCAAAGCGCACTGAAGGCATGCTATTACTAGATAGAAATTTACAGACATACACTTGGAGTCCACACAAGGGACAATTTGGTCCGTTTCCGAACTTATTCTCTCCTACAGGCACTGCACTTTACACCGCACTAAAACCAGAATACCTAAGCACTTATTTATTTTTTGAAATTATTGCATCAAATCACAACGCTACGCTTCGGTTCGAAATAAACAATCATGAAGTTAGTTAGAAGTTATTCATCTCGCCCGCGCACTCGCGTTCCAAACCAAACGCAACAAACTTCACACCGTAAGCCAGATTCAAAATTACAAAGAAAGTGCTACAAATGCAGCTATACATAGATATTTGCAAAACTAACGTTTTCGTAAGTATGAAGAGAGCGTTTGGCAATATTTATTTATTAGTAACAAAATAATACGATAGTTACATCGATAGAGCTATTTTTGGAAATAAAAAATAATTGAAATGATTTATTATGATTATTATATTATATTATAGCATCCTAAGGACATCAAAAAACTGTTAACGGTTTGTGCTAGTGCTGCTCTCTGACGGCAGAAAATTGCAATAATATTCCCTATTGACCAATTACAATCAAACCGTCACTAAACGAAGACCTTATTTCAGCTCGAATGTTAATGTCATTTCTGAGAGGAGACAAATTTTGATTAGTGCCGGTTTGATTCTCAAGATGCGTATGTTTTATTCAAAGATGAGACGTATCGGGAGAATAGGAAATTGGGGATGGGAAGAAGTCACAATAAAAATCATGTCTGGATCTGTATAAATATTATTTCACCAAACACTCCGATTAAAATAATATTTACAAAGACGCTTTTAACCTGCACTATACAATATTTAAAATTTTATCACTCGCGCATCTGCTCATGCGCAGTACAAGTCGTAAATATGAATTACATTATCAACCATTAAAATAAAATGTACCTTACTCCGCAACTTGATTCCCTGATCCAAAGCAATAACCGACGCAAAGTTAAAATTGGGCTATGTTACATACCGTTAACAACAAATTATAATCCTAACAAATATTAATATAAAAATATATTGTAAAATTAAAGTATAAGGTTTATTGGCAGTTGGGCTGTTTCAGTATATCACTCAAGTCAAGGAGTAAGCAATGCAACTATAATACAAAATGACATGAAATACGAAAACGTTTCACCTAATGTGAAATTATTTTAATAACTTTTTTTTTAATTTCATCGAGTCTTTCTAAATCTAACGTATGATTAAGAGAAAAGTATACAATAGACAATAAAATCCTAAAATAATAATAAATAATATGTCGACGTGGTAGTAAAATGCCGGTATAAATGTGATATGACGAAAGATACAGAGCACTAGGGTAGGTTCCAACGATTTAAATATTCTAAATATAACTTCGAAATGAACATTTCTTTGGTTCTACGCGGACAGAGGGTTACCCGACTCCGGTCGTTTTCAAATGTGACATTAGTACAAGGATTAGCCGCTTGAATCTAGCATGCCATCCCTCTTTACAGTATCGCATGAGAAAGAGACGGTGCGCTAAAACCGCGCGTCTATCCGCACAGGACGTACGTAGCCTTAGACTCGAGCCTACTGCATTGAAAGTTAAAATTCCGTTTACTATGAAGGGAAAGTAGAGTTTAGCGACGCGTGACGGTGTGGACACATCTCGCTTGCTTTGCAATTTCTTTGTAAGCTTCAAAGATGTTGTTAGTCAAATTCTTTTATTTTTGCGTGACTCGTTCTTTATTTAGTTTTCTGAAACTATCGTCAGATAGTTATCATAAGCAAACAGCAAGAAACGACCGGGGCGTGGGGCCCTGCTCCGCCCTTGCTAGCGACTGAAAACTGACCGTTTTTTTTTTAGCTGGAACCTAAAAAAACAACAACTCATATCGACTTCAAACAGGAGGAACTAAAGGTACAGCGCATGAGAAATTAGAATACACTTGTCGACGTCTCCTAAGTGAGACTTTTGCCCTCGTTCTAATCTCTCAGAAACTGCGACACAAATTATATTACTGTCAACAGTTTAATTTAAATCTGCACAACATATTTTATTATTATTTATTAGCAGTACACGACTGCTAGGTAAAAGTATAGTAAATCTAAGAGAAGTAAGTCGTCTTTCGGGCAAGACACCTAACACTTGCAAAACTTTGACAAATCATAAACGTTAAACAATAGTATAACCTAAAACTGCTTCTGAATTAGCAGCTACAATTACAAGTTCAAGATTCGAATTTGAGATGAAAATACATTAATAGTAAGTTTGATATTGCGGTTATTATGTAAAGCTGTGATAGTAAGACTTTGTGGAAAGTTTGAGATTAAAATCTGCAAGTGGACAAAATACCAATCCTGATTTACTTGAAAGAGCCTTCTTTCACACCGTGACAAAACCATTGTCAATATCAACAAATACAACAGTAACTTTAAAACAAACACGGTCGATTGGCAAATAAAAATAGAACTAGCGCAACTCGCCGAGCATCGAACCGTGGTGACCAACAATATAAAATCACAGCATTTTACAATCTAAACGAAGTAACCTAAAGCAATCCGACCTATAATATAACTTGTGTCTCCAAATCAGTTCTAAAAACGCATCGCTAAATACCACATTTGCTGGCGTGTGTGTCCAACATATTTTAGAAAAAGATAGTAAGAGTAGAAACGAACGAAGTAGCCACTTTCTTTGTAACCGACACATTTTGATGCTTGCTAGAATATGTCATGTCTCCTATGTAAAATTCTCAGAATATAGAATAAAACAGAAACAGTCTTACAATATCCTCGTACCATGACAAGTGTCTCCAGAAATAGTGAAAAACGAGCGCCGAATACCCTCCACTTCGGTCTACTCGCAATTCGGTAGTTTACAGTGTAGCGACAACCAAAACGTTGAAGGATATGGACAAATTGTCGTGTACTTAACAGAGGATGCATTTATTAGCTGAATTACTGATTGTCTATAAATAGGCTTTTATAACATACACGTACAGTTTTTGGCTTGTTCTATATTCTAAGATAACATTTTAGTTCTGTTACCTAGTAATGGTCGTTCTTCACAACATAGACAAATAATCTGCATCAAGTTCTGTGTACATTAAAAATGGAAGAGCAAAGGAGATTTAAGCCCAGCGGGCGTTACAAATGAAATCATTGTAAAGAGTAAAATAACTTACAATGGTAATTCTGAGTAACAATCACATTCGATTCACACGCCAGTTATTATAGACATGAGACAATTTTATAATGTCTGAGGAGGGGTGCGCATTGACAAACGCATCGAAGATTCGCGTACTTAGCGTACGAAGCGTCAATTCAAAGTGATCGCAGGTCAAGCCAACGCGGTTTAGCTATGATAGTGTTCCTTAGCACCCCCCCCGCTCCGTTTAGCGGCCATAGTGTGGTCGATGAGTGAAGTTGGTTTAGAGGGCGAGGGCGGCCGAGCGCTTGTCGCGGTTCTTCCCGCGCGCGACTGTACGTGCCTTGTCCGCTGCGTTGTTGGCCAGATGCTGGAGGACAAGAGAGATAGTATTATAATAAACAGCATGGAAGAATTCATACAATTTTTCCATCTAGTTTTAAACTAAGGCTTGTACACGGTTTCAGAATAAAATGTATTTGGCCAAATAAAACATTTGTGAACCAAATTATTAGCAAGAAATTGGTGGACACCCACTAATTACCACAACCGCACAGCACAAGGATGTCTTGTCTATGATTCCCATGGCTGCTCTGGTCTTACTTGGCGGAACATATTTGCAGAAAGATTTATTCAGAATAAAACCACCAAGTATTAATAGACTCAGGTTTAGAGTTCTGTTAAATATGACTGTGTTCTGATATTTATGTAATTTTTAAACAAACTACTGTCGCAGTAAAGTTTTTTTTCTTCTTTATTACCGATGCTTCGTGATTTCCAACGGTATCGAGGCTTCTCGACCCACGTTGAAAAACACTGGGGGGCTACTATGAAATTCGAAAATCAAACTAGGCATCTCACCATCCCTCTCACTCGTATTAAATAATATACGAAGTTCGAATTTAGCGCTCCGTAGTAAAGGGCCAGTATGATGGCGTGCCGCGTGCGACTCACCCGGTGCAACTTGTTGAGCTTCTTGCCGGGCAGCTGGGGCGCGGGCACGTCGGCCAGGCCGAGGGCGGCGCGCAGGGCGGCGCAGTGCGGCGCGAGCGCCTGCAGCCCCGCGCCCAGCGTGGCCGCCAGCGCGCCGTACGCCGCGCGGGACCACCACGTGCCGCACTCCACTGACTCGGTGCCCACGCGCACGCGGAGGGACGGGACCTCGTCGTCCTGGAATTATTACAACAGGGGTCGCGTGATGAGTCAACGTTACCTTACCACCCATGGTCATGGGTCAAAACTTATAACTGCTAAAACGATTAGTCAATTAATTTTCTCAAAAATATCCGTAAAAGTTGACATTATTCTTTAGATATCAGAAGGCGAAGTGTACAGTTTATGGTCAGCGAAAAATTTAAAAGTTAAAAACATTGCAGGCTCGATGAACTCGATAACAATGTCGCATACAAATTCCATTATTGTCGTCTCAAATTTTTCAAAAAGTTAAAACGGCCACGGTAATAACTTGGTACAAGTCTACAGCCAACTCAAACGGCTGGTGTCAGTTATTTTGTCGGAACACCGGACTATTTTTATCGTCTGAAACAGTTTGTGGTGTTTTCGGTGGCAAAATACCTGTACTTTTTTTAAGAAAAAAAATATTGGAATAAAATTAAACGTTATACTATATTTTCAGAAAAAGTAGTTTTTTCCTTCACCATATTTGAAAAATACTTTATATTAGTCCCGGCTGGAATACCAATTAAACGGACGAGCTTGCGAGTATACTAAGCCAGCAATTGCCTACTTCTATGCCACGACAATAATCCACTATTGCGCCGCGCCTATTGTACTAACCTCGAAGTACTTGAGTATGTCCCGGAAGGTGGCCCGCTGCAGCTTGCGCTCCTTCTTGGCGCGGAACTTGTTGGAGTCTCGCGCCAGCTCGTCCAGGCGCGGCAGCAGCTGCTCCACGAAGGCCGACTCGTCGCCGTCCGTCTCCGCGATGCTCTCGAACGCGATCGCCAGCGCCGTGCCGGCCGCCATGCGGACCTGGACAGGGATTCAGTTAAAACTAGCTGACCCGGGGAACTTCGTACCGCCTAACAGACAATAAATGTCGTGTTAATTTTTAGCCAAACTTTTAATGTAGGATTATATTAACGAAATAATATGAAGACATCAAACGAATCCATTTGACAGTGGTACCTAGTAGTCATTGAGAATGATCTGGAACGATTGAAACCAATCGGTTTGACAGTTGTTGTTATTGCGTGAACGGACTACCCGCAGTTTATTAAATACACTAAAATCATTACTCTCCTTTTTTGGGTAGTCAGGTTAAAAGTAGCCTATATGTTAAGTAAAATCTGTACAGTCGTTCTTGACTTGTAAATGGTGTAAAAAACACGCTCCAGGCGCTCAGCAGGTCAGCGAGCCTGGGCACGCCGGGCGGCTGCGCCGCAGCAGCTGGGCCGCGTGCTCCGCCGCCGGCAGCGACAGCAGCAGCGACCAGCCGTCCAGCTGTTCAGTGTGTTGTAGGTACCTCCAGGCTGCAGGCGCTCAGCAGGTCAGCGAGCCTGGGCACGCCGGGCGGCTGCGCCCGCAGCAGCTGGGCCGCGTGCTCCGCCGCCGGCAGCGACAGCAGCAGCGACCAGCCGTCCAGCTGTTCAGTGTGTTGTAGGTACCTCCAGGCTGCAGGCGCTCAGCAGGTCAGCGAGCCTGGGCACGCCAGGCGGCTGCGCCCGCAGCAGCTGGGCCGCGTGCTCCGCCGCCGGCAGCGACAGCAGCAGCGACCAGCCGTCCAGCTGTTCAGTGTGTTGTAGGTACCTCCAGGCTGCAGGCGCTCAGCAGGTCAGCGAGCCTGGGCACGCCGGGCGGCTGCGCGCGCAGCAGCTGGGCCGCGTGCTCCGCCGCCGGCAGCGACAGCAGCAGCGACCAGCCGTCCAGCTGTTCAGTGTGTTGTAGGTACCTCCAGGCTGCAGGCGCTCAGCAGGTCAGCGAGCCTGGGCACGCCGGGCGGCTGCGCGCGCAGCAGCTGGGCCGCGTGCTCCGCCGCCGGCAGCGACAGCAGCAGCGACCAGCCGTCCAGCTGTTCAGTGTGTTGTAGGTACCTCCAGGCTGCAGGCGCTCAGCAGGTCAGCGAGCCTGGGCACGCCGGGCGGCTGCGCCCGCAGCAGCTGGGCCGCGTGCTCCGCCGCCGGCAGCGACAGCAGCAGCGACCAGCCGTCCAGCTGTTCAGTGTGTTGTAGGTACCTCCAGGCTGCAGGCGCTCAGCAGGTCAGCGAGCCTGGGCACGCCGGGCGGCTGCGCCCGCAGCAGCTGGGCCGCGTGCTCCGCCGCCGGCAGCGACAGCAGCAGCGACCAGCCGTCCAGCTGTTCAGTGTGTTGTAGGTACCTCCAGGCTGCAGGCGCTCAGCAGGTCAGCGAGCCTGGGCACGCCGGGCGGCTGCGCCCGCAGCAGCTGGGCCGCGTGCTCCGCCGCCGGCAGCGACAGCAGCAGCGACCAGCCGTCCAGCTGTTCAGTGTGTTGTAGGTACCTCCAGGCTGCAGGCGCTCAGCAGGTCAGCGAGCCTGGGCACGCCGGGCGGCTGCGCCCGCAGCAGCTGGGCCGCGTGCTCCGCCGCCGGCAGCGACAGCAGCAGCGACCAGCCGTCCAGCTGTTCAGTGTGTTGTAGGTACCTCCAGGCTGCAGGCGCTCAGCAGGTCAGCGAGCCTGGGCACGCCGGGCGGCTGCGCCCGCAGCAGCTGGGCCGCGTGCTCCGCCGCCGGCAGCGACAGCAGCAGCGACCAGCCGTCCAGCTGTTCAGTGTGTTGTAGGTACCTCCAGGCTGCAGGCGCTCAGCAGGTCAGCGAGCCTGGGCACGCCGGGCGGCTGCGCCCGCAGCAGCTGGGCCGCGTGCTCCGCCGCCGGCAGCGACAGCAGCAGCGACCAGCCGTCCAGCTGTTCAGTGTGTTGTAGGTACCTCCAGGCTGCAGGCGCTCAGCAGGTCAGCGAGCCTGGGCACGCCGGGCGGCTGCGCCCGCAGCAGCTGGGCCGCGTGCTCCGCCGCCGGCAGCGACAGCAGCAGCGACCAGCCGTCCAGCTGTTCAGTGTGTTGTAGGTACCTCCAGGCTGCAGGCGCTCAGCAGGTCAGCGAGCCTGGGCACGCCGGGCGGCTGCGCCCGCAGCAGCTGGGCCGCGTGCTCCGCCGCCGGCAGCGACAGCAGCAGCGACCAGCCGTCCAGCTGTTCAGTGTGTTGTAGGTACCTCCAGGCTGCAGGCGCTCAGCAGGTCAGCGAGCCTGGCACGCCGGGCGGCTGCGCCCGCAGCAGCTGGGCCGCGTGCTCCGCCGCCGGCAGCGACAGCAGCAGCGACCAGCCGTCCAGCTGTTCAGTGTGTTGTAGGTACCTCCAGGCTGCAGGCGCTCAGCAGGTCAGCGAGCCTGGGCACGCCGGGCGGCTGCGCCCGCAGCAGCTGGGCCGCGTGCTCCGCCGCCGGCAGCGACAGCAGCAGCGACCAGCCGTCCAGCTGTTCAGTGTGTTGTAGGTACCTCCAGGCTGCAGGCGCTCAGCAGGTCAGCGAGCCTGGGCACGCCGGGCGGCTGCGCCCGCAGCAGCTGGGCCGCGTGCTCCGCCGCCGGCAGCGACAGCAGCAGCGACCAGCCGTCCAGCTGTTCAGTGTGTTGTAGGTACCTCCAGGCTGCAGGCGCTCAGCAGGTCAGCGAGCCTGGGCACGCCGGGCGGCTGCGCCCGCAGCAGCTGGGCCGCGTGCTCCGCCGCCGGCAGCGACAGCAGCAGCGACCAGCCGTCCAGCTGTTCAGTGTGTTGTAGGTACCTCCAGGCTGCAGGCGCTCAGCAGGTCAGCGAGCCTGGGCACGCCGGGCGGCTGCGCCCGCAGCAGCTGGGCCGCGTGCTCCGCCGCCGGCAGCGACAGCAGCAGCGACCAGCCGTCCAGCTGTTCAGTGTGTTGTAGGTACCTCCAGGCTGCAGGCGCTCAGCAGGTCAGCGAGCCTGGGCACGCCGGGCGGCTGCGCCCGCAGCAGCTGGGCCGCGTGCTCCGCCGCCGGCAGCGACAGCAGCAGCGACCAGCCGTCCAGCTGTTCAGTGTGTTGTAGGTACCTCCAGGCTGCAGGCGCTCAGCAGGTCAGCGAGCCTGGGCACGCCGGGCGGCTGCGCCCGCAGCAGCTGGGCCGCGTGCTCCGCCGCCGGCAGCGACAGCAGCAGCGACCAGCCGTCCAGCTGTTCAGTGTGTTGTAGGTACCTCCAGGCTGCAGGCGCTCAGCAGGTCAGCGAGCCTGGGCACGCCGGGCGGCTGCGCCCGCAGCAGCTGGGCCGCGTGCTCCGCCGCCGGCAGCGACAGCAGCAGCGACCAGCCGTCCAGCTGTTCAGTGTGTTGTAGGTACCTCCAGGCTGCAGGCGCTCAGCAGGTCAGCGAGCCTGGGCACGCCGGGCGGCTGCGCCCGCAGCAGCTGGGCCGCGTGCTCCGCCGCCGGCAGCGACAGCAGCAGCGACCAGCCGTCCAGCTGTTCAGTGTGTTGTAGGTACCTCCAGGCTGCAGGCGCTCAGCAGGTCAGCGAGCCTGGGCACGCCGGGCGGCTGCGCCCGCAGCAGCTGGGCCGCGTGCTCCGCCGCCGGCAGCGACAGCAGCAGCGACCAGCCGTCCAGCTGTTCAGTGTGTTGTAGGTACCTCCAGGCTGCAGGCGCTCAGCAGGTCAGCGAGCCTGGGCACGCCGGGCGGCTGCGCCCGCAGCAGCTGGGCCGCGTGCTCCGCCGCCGGCAGCGACAGCAGCAGCGACCAGCCGTCCAGCTGTTCAGTGTGTTGTAGGTACCTCCAGGCTGCAGGCGCTCAGCAGGTCAGCGAGCCTGGGCACGCCGGGCGGCTGCGCCCGCAGCAGCTGGGCCGCGTGCTCCGCCGCCGGCAGCGACAGCAGCAGCGACCAGCCGTCCAGCTGTTCAGTGTGTTGTAGGTACCTCCAGGCTGCAGGCGCTCAGCAGGTCAGCGAGCCTGGGCACGCCGGGCGGCTGCGCCCGCAGCAGCTGGGCCGCGTGCTCCGCCGCCGGCAGCGACAGCAGCAGCGACCAGCCGTCCAGCTGTTCAGTGTGTTGTAGGTACCTCCAGGCTGCAGGCGCTCAGCAGGTCAGCGAGCCTGGGCACGCCGGGCGGCTGCGCCCGCAGCAGCTGGGCCGCGTGCTCCGCCGCCGGCAGCGACAGCAGCAGCGACCAGCCGTCCAGCTGTTCAGTGTGTTGTAGGTACCTCCAGGCTGCAGGCGCTCAGCAGGTCAGCGAGCCTGGGCACGCCGGGCGGCTGCGCCCGCAGCAGCTGGGCCGCGTGCTCCGCCGCCGGCAGCGACAGCAGCAGCGACCAGCCGTCCAGCTGTTCAGTGTGTTGTAGGTACCTCCAGGCTGCAGGCGCTCAGCAGGTCAGCGAGCCTGGGCACGCCGGGCGGCTGCGCCCGCAGCAGCTGGGCCGCGTGCTCCGCCGCGGCAGCGACAGCAGCAGCGACCAGCCGTCCAGCTGTTCAGTGTGTTGTAGGTACCTCCAGGCTGCAGGCGCTCAGCAGGTCAGCGAGCCTGGGCACGCCGGGCGGCTGCGCCCGCAGCAGCTGGGCCGCGTGCTCCGCCGCCGGCAGCGACAGCAGCAGCGACCAGCCGTCCAGCTGTTCAGTGTGTTGTAGGTACCTCCAGGCTGCAGGCGCTCAGCAGGTCAGCGAGCCTGGGCACGCCGGCGGCTGCGCCCGCAGCAGCTGGGCCGCGTGCTCCGCCGCCGGCAGCGACAGCAGCAGCGACCAGCCGTCCAGCTGTTCAGTGTGTTGTAGGTACCTCCAGGCTGCAGGCGCTCAGCAGGTCAGCGAGCCTGGGCACGCCGGGCGGCTGCGCCCGCAGCAGCTGGGCCGCGTGCTCCGCCGCGGCAGCGACAGCAGCAGCGACCAGCCGTCCAGCGCCGCCGCGTGCAGCGCGCCCTCCTCCACCGCCGCGCCCGACACCTTCACTGAACCGTCGCCCTGGAAACCAAATAAAAAATTATCATCATGTCGGCTTATAACAAAGGTGGCCAACTTGATTAAACCCAAGATCTACTGTTTACTGACGAAACCGTGTGCGATCTACCAATAACATACCTACTTCTTGAAATCTTAAATGAAACAGCATAGTTCATATTTATATCAGATTCTGGACTAATAGTAGCGATCGATGGCCACTGAAACACTTCCACTGCAGGGCACATTCTATAGACGTAGTTACCAAATTACTTCAATTGAAACATGCATTTTCGCGATTACCGCAAAGCTCATTGTATATTTCAAATGTAATTTCACACAAATTTTGAAAAACTCATAGACGCGAGCCAGATTTCAACCCGCGATCCTCTGCTTGAGAGCCCACAGATCAAGCCACCAGGCTGACAAGATTTTTATCCCACAAGCACCACCTGCTACCATATAATTCGCTGTTTCTACTGCCGCTTCTACCTAATATGCTTAGACTAGCTTTTGCCCGCGGCTGCCCCCGCGTGGTATTCGGTTATCGCGCGCTGATCCCTCGGGAACTGTGCATTTTTCGGTATAAAAGTACCCTTTTCACTCTCTGCCCATAAACTATCTCTATGCCAAAAATCACGTCGATCCGTTTCGACGTGAAAGACAACCAAACACACGCACACATTTTCGCATTTATAATATTAGTATGGATTATGAACATACCTTGAGATAGCTCCCACTGAAAATGGTCTCGTACATTTTCATGACTTCTAGGATTTCAGAGAGTCATCTCCAACAGGTAGCATATGACGGACAGAGACAGGCAACACTGGAAAAATGTTTCAACATGTTCAGAGGGACTGGCTGCAACGGGATGAGGAACCCGAAGGATCCTGTCCCTTTGTGCTCTACTGATAAAAAAACTACTCATGTGTTTAAGAATATTGGGAAGTTAAAACGGTTCACTAATACAATATTGCAAATGAAACAGGTGCAAACGTTATTGCGAAATGAACGGATACAGTTAAAACATTAATTAATAATAAGAAATCGTGGTAAAAAACGCAATACTTTAGCCCCGAAAGCCAGATTATTTTTTATTTACTCAATTGAAAAAATGCTAAATGCGTTAAAAAAAAATGAAATACCTGGACGTATTTTGACAAAAAATGATCTCAGCTCCGATCGGCCCAAGAAATAGAATCGTATCAGATATTGATGCACGCTTAGTTGTGTCAGATATTGGCGCTGGTGCACTTCGAAGCAAGACCTAGCCCGGCTACGTGCTATTAAAATTAAGTAAATGTCTTAGGCAAATACCTCTGTGCGTGTCTCGAGCGAGGCGGTCTTGTCGACGCAAGCTGCAGACAGCGCGGGACGAACTTCGCGGACGAAGTCTTCTGTGCCCTCTTCGCCGATCTGCAAAGGTATTAACAAGTTTAGTGGACAGTTATTTCCTCAGATTTTATGACGTGGACGTAGGCCGGTTGGTCGTCCCAGGGACCGCTGGAGGGACGAGGTCCAAAGAGTCCTTTTGGATTTCGGGAACAAAGGCTAGCAAGAATTGGCCTAAGATGCCTGATAAAGCATGGCGTAATCTGGTTTTGGAGGGCAAGACACACTTAAGGTCACTGCGCCCGGTAAGTAAGAAAAATTACAGTGGAGTGGACTGCTATAAGCAGATCATGATGATGATGGCTTTCTGGACTGACGAAATCGCGAGAATCGCGGGCAACCGGTGAATATAAGTAGGTTATCGTTCATTATAGTGTTCTAAGGGTAAGCCTTTGTTCAACAGAGGAGGTTTTCCGACTGATGGTGATGCAAATACACACCAGTAGATCCAAACAAGTCATACCCAAATATTTTACGAGACTTTTCTCCTTTAAAACTAATCCATTCCTATAGCCACCAACCTGCAAAGCCAGCAAAGGCGCCAAGGCGGCTGCAGCTCTCCTCTCAGCATCCCGTCCTCGCCTGACGGCCTTTGTGACGTGGTCAGCCAGGGTGGCGCGATGATTGGCCAGCAGCGGCGCGAGGTACCGTCTCTGGAGCGCCGCACGAAGAGATACCAGGGCGGCGGCGCGGGCGGCGTTCGCACGAGCACCTAGGCCGTCGATCGTCTCCATAACTTTCTCTTCGAATTTCTCTTGGATTTCTGCATCTGTGGATGGATAGATAAGTTTATTCGACAAAAATGGCAAGGAAGTTGGAGATTGGAGAGAAACAAGCACTACAAGTTATGGAGTCACCTGCAATGTTTGCCACAGCGGAGTGTGCAAAAATATCTGACACATCCTACCGAGACTAGAAATAGAGTCGTATCAGATATTTACGCACATGTGAGATTATTGGTGCTGAAAATGTAATTTAGCTTGGATTTAATTCGATACGACGAAATCCCACTATTCTTTTTTTCTTGCAAAATCTCAATCACCATGCCTAAAAACGTAACTAAAAATTACAGCGTAAACACAAAAAAAATACGACATATTTCCATGGGACTAGAAAATCCCGGATTTTCCATTCATCTGCTTATATGGTTCACGCGAGTGGAAGTAAAGGCCAAATATATCTTTCATTAGCGTCCAAAGGAATAATAGTAAGAACAATTGGAACTAGCATGTATTTACAATTATATATATTTCTTCAGTACACAGAACCACAATGTTAAATGATCTGATTAGCATTATTAACACCTCTAATGCTCTAAACGCTTATGTAAGCAAAATATAGGTATATCACGAATTATTCGTCAAGAATTCTCTATGGTTCAAGTTCTTTGTTAATTACTATTACTTAGATACCTAACCTAATGACTGAATGTCGGTAATACACGAGGTTTTACTCTGCAACCTTACGGTACACCATAAGTATTTAATTTAACGATGGTCAATACTTTAAGGAGCTTCGGGCTTCGCAGAGCATACTTTAAGAATAGCTGGTGTAGTGATTCGACGGTGACTATTAAGTCTGATCTGCAATTATTGTGCCAAAGTCAAATATACTGTTTTATATTGACTATGACGTAATAATCCCAAAATGGCCAAATTGTAGATCAGACTCTGTTAATATAGTCACCATCGATGTAAGTACAGTCGAGTGCAAAAATATGGACAATCAACAGCAGAACTAGATGAGCAGTTGTGGTGCTCCAAATGATCTAAATACAATCTTATTACCCTGGCAATAGAGTTGTGTGTAGATCATTTTGAGCTCCGCTCTGTAACAGCTCATCCAAAGGAACAATTTTTATTAACTTTGTATGACGTCAAACTGAAATATTTACAAGGCCGCATTAGCCTTAACCTTATGAATTAGTTTATCGTTTTATTAACCTTGCGCTGACGTAGCTTATCTAGCTGCTATCTTGCTGATTATGAATTATGAGAAGATTATAAATTTGGTCATGTTGGAGATGTTATCACATATCAGCAATTTTATCACCTAGGAACTAAGTAATAGAATTTAAATTAGGATGAGTCAATAGCGTCATCTAGTTTTTTTTATATTGCTGCTGTATTTTCCAACCAGGATGGAATGGTGGGGGAAGGGGTTGTGCATTTGAGCGCTTGTATATTGTATGTTTACTAAGTGGATCGGACAATTCTTATCGCAAGTGCTCAATTGCAATGATGACTAGAACATTTTAAAAGTGGAGATACATCAATATGGCATTAATGACACGAATTTTATTACTCTGTATTATCTATCCATCCAGTCGCCATAGCATGCCATAGGTAGGTAGATATGTTTGGCTCTTAGTGCGGCATTTTACAATTTTTATTCAGTTTCACCTGTCTATGTGTCTGTTTGTTTGTCTGTGTAATCAAACCTTGGGAGTTAAATTTGATCTACTTCTCACGGATATGTAGTTTGGATGACAATGCAAGCACAGTGAGCAAATAACGCTTATTAAACATACAAAAACTTATTTAAAAGTAACAGGTAGGTAGGTACTTTTTGTAAGTTAGGTACATCATATCATCATCAAATTGTCCTATAAGTTTAGCTTCTTTGCCTGGTTTAGGCTGTGCATTGTCTATTTTATTCGGTCAGTCAATCAGTCATATTATTTTTTACAAGAATAGATGCCTATCCATATATAAAGCAACCAAACATGTTATATATAACTCCCACAAAACATTGTGATTCAACTTCCTCAATTATGTTTTTTACTAGGACTAATAAATAATGCTAGTAAGTTTGGTGTGCTCCATTGTTATAAACATAACAATACACTGCTATTACTATTACAAACCATATTTTAACATAATCATTGTTTAAAGAGCGAGTTGTAGTATGGCAATTAGCCACTTTCAGTGTTTAGTTGACTGCTACATAAACGCATATTGCTTGTATCAGCGACAATCATAATGTATATAATCTAGGTTTGAGTTATTAAAGAGGCTCTCCTTTACGCACAACTACAGCTATCGACTTATTGACCTCCCACGTCATCCTTATATATTACAGAATAATTAAAACTAACAATTGGCATCGAGTTGTACCAATTTTCTAAAATTCACCAGATACAACAGTCCAGCAGAATGTCAAAGTTCATACAACAGACACAGGATGTGTGATACTAAAACTTAATGGAAAATTTAGTCATGTCTTGGTTAAAACGTTACAGCTGAACAAATACGGTGGAGTCATCACTTAACATTCATTAAATTGCAACAGCTGAACAAATACAAATTATTTTTCACTTCTCATGCTAATAAAGTTCGCAAGTTATCTGCAGACAAATAAAATTACTTTTTATGCTCTAGTGCATAATTAATCTTCGTCTAAGTCCAAGTTAATCAGGTGTAAACAGCCACAAACAAAGAAGTTTCTGCATATTTTTTGAATATTTTTTTTTTATATAAAACTAAAAATCAATCAAATTAATCAAAATAAATCAATAAACTAAAAACTTATGAACATACCTATATATAGTAATGCATGAACAATAAAAGGTACATAGTATAAGTGAACAATTATTGTTACCACTGTTGCTATTTCATTTCCTCGCCATCAAAGTGAAAAGCAGTGTAAAACTCGAGCATTAAACCCATTTTCCCCTCGACGTGTGTATCCACCCTCGCCGTTCCGGGTCCGGTGGCTATATGAACGCCTCGGGTAAAATGGCTCGTTTTATGCTCTTGTTGTACAATCTACTATTGTTTGCTTTGGCGTTCGTTCGTTCTGCAAAGTTATGGGTTTGATAATGGCTTTTTAATTTAGATGTCGCCTTGATGACGTCATTGGGCTATGATTGATTGTGTGTGAATAGCTATTTTGATTTATTGTTTAGTTTTATACAAAAGACTATATATTCAAGGTCATCATAAATACCGTAACATACGAACATATACGTTAACAAGACATGAAATAGTCATTTGTGTCACAAGGGAGCAAAATGGTGTATTTACGGCGAGGGCGTACATTGAATCCAGAATGTAGCGAAGGATTCTACAATAGAATCCTGAGCGTAGCGAGGGATTCTAAAGTAGAATCCTGAGCGTAATGAGGGATTCAAGTGTTAACGCCCAAGATGAAAATAATTTTGCTCCCGAGTCGCTCATACAACTTTTCGCACCGAGCATTAAGAAACTTGAAAAAAACAAACATTCTAAATATTATTAAAGAATAACCAGCACAGAAAATGACGTGGCTTTCCAATTATCAAGTTTAAAAAATGGCATTTTCTATAAAATACTTAGAAAAGCCTTGAAGAGAAAAGTTGCACTTTGCTCCCTCTCGTCAGGGAAGAAAAGTTACTTTTCTGAAGGAGAGGTGTGAAAAATATCTTTCACCTTTATGCCATCAATCATAAGGTCGATGTATACCTAAGTATATTTAATATTTATGCCCTTGCTTGACCTAGACGACAGGTGCAACACCAGTTTGATTATTTTGGACATTATTTCAACATATTTAAATCGAATTATTCAAATTTACCTTTCATTGTGCTTTGTAGAGTATCTTCAATAGTTATTCTTACTAAAAGAGTTTTTAATGATTCACAGTTAATTTCATTAGACTGGCATATTTGCTAGGAGACCGTGATTACCTTATGAGTTTCCGATATTACGATGCAGCTCGGGAAATATCAGGAACTCATTAAAGGTAACACCACAAAATATATCTCAGTTATTCTTAATGTTTATTTATAATGAAGACTTATGAGGTTAATAATGAAAAAAAAAAAAACTATATGTATATCAGTGGTTCAGGTGGTATTTTTCGGTTCAGCGATTTTCACACTTCCTTCTACACATTATGTTGAGAGGTATTGCCAAATTTCATAAGGTCAATGGAAAGCAGTTATGTATTCACGTGTATAGTTATTGGGTGGAAATGCATTTTCAAAATGTTGTAATGTCACAGTCTTAGTAGTTTCCATGATCTCACCTGCTTCGTCATGGATGCTCTTGAGGTCTGACTGTCCCGAAGTCTCGGACATATTATCGATGGTCATGTCGATTCCGGCATCCTCTTCTGAGGAGTAGCCCTGCTCTGTCCTCTTGTGCTCTGGAAACAGAATGGCAATTGTTAAAGTTTGTTTTATGACTGGTATAGCATGACGGTTGGGGAGACGTATCTGAATATCTAAAATTAATATATCAAAAGTCAGAATATCAAAAGTAGGTTAGGTTAGGTTCGATATTTTAACTACTTATAGATATTTCAATTTTCGGATACGTGCCCGGGGGAGCCCTATGTCCGTCCAGCAGTGGACATCCTATGGCTGATATGATGATTGCTAAATTTGGATAAATTTTGAACATGGAAAGATCACAGCATTTGACTAAAGGACGATTATTCAAGCGTTTAACTGCCTCATTTATCTGGTCACAATTTTTACGAATTGGCTGTAGATATTGATGTCTCTTCAATTATTTGTTAGAGTTCCTGTAGTATTTCTATCAGATAACTAAAAAACTGTATCAGAATACTCGGCCATTTTTACAGAAGTGTTTAGAAAAATGAGACGGTTGAAATGCTTGAATAACCACCAATTACCATTCCATTCTAGTTGTTCCCTCATGACTGAGGATCATGGTCATCAACGGGCGGTCTACATTTGGATAGGATTATATTTGTTTCCATCGGCTTCTGTTGCTAAGCCTTGTGGACTTGGAGTCCCTAATTTGATCGGTCCATTTGGTAGGAGATCTGCCCCGGGGCAGATCCGAGCCCGGGCTCGTTTACCATTTGTATTCCCAACTACGATCAGCTTCTCTAGGCTCTCATCACCCCTTCGCATTGTGACCAAAACATGAAATACATTTTGAGTTGAGTACCGTAAAACAGGGTGAGTAGGGACAAAATTGAAGTTCAAACTTCCATAAAAAATATTTTCTTATGTGGCAAGTTGATTTTATAGCTAAAAAATGTTCTGGTGATCAATTTTAGTTAAATAATGATAATCTGTCGTTTAGTTTCATAGTTTAAACAATAAACACTAAAATATAGGCAAATTCCAGCTCACCCCATAGAAATTTTGCAGTCCGCTCTCCGTCTATAAGGGAGTGTACAATATGTTCTACTCTGTTCCAACATTTTATAGCCCCGCATACCAAAGTCTTATTATGGACTAACTTAGTATATTTAGCTGCTACAAGAATTTAAAAACTTTCAACCCCCAATATTTCACAAATAAGAATGTCAAAATATTTGGGAAAGGGCTTAAATTCTAGCTTCATAATTAAATCTGTACATATTTAAACTGAACTTTGAACCAGAAAGTGACTTCATGTTTTGGAATAATTTTCATATTAAACCAATCATCATTATTACAATATGAGAAAGAAAACATTCAGTTTAAACTTGTAACACCTAATAACAGTAAAACACAACACTTTCTACAAGCCAAGAATTCAAGTTGAGGGCAAAAAAATCAATATAAAATGGCCTTGTTGAAGTTGGCTGGCAGTGCTACAGTGCAGTAACAGTTCATAATTACTGCTGCATTGTCACAGTAGGTATCATACATTCTTGTTATACAATTTTACTTTAAAAGTAATTTTTCATTGATCCCTATGGATGCATGTCCAAAAATATTTATTTTTTCAAATGCAAGTCACAGGGTTCATTGTAAAAGCATTGTATATGACATGATACTGGTGTCAGATGGTATCTGAATTTTGTTGTTTTAGGTCATACAGCACAAACATATTTTATAGTAAAAATGGAACTTATAGTAAAATACATTTTAACAACCACTGTGTGAAATTCTGGATTGTTTTAAAGAAACTTCAGAGATTGTATTGAACTACTGGTATATGTTTGTATTAATGTATGGACACCAGTAATTAAATTAAAATCCGCTTATTGCATGTCTCTTAGACATATATGTTGTTAGTTTGACTTATCTAAGTACAACCACAGCCAAACAACAAAGATCAATTTGGTAAATTCAGACAGAAAACATGCCTGGCATTTAGTCTAAAATTAGTAGTTTCTCAAATAATATATTTATTAATTGTTTTACTCAAAAATTAGTAACCAGTAACCACTGGTTTTGCATTTTATGAGACTACAAAATTGTTATTGTAACTATTAAATGTCTGATATCTCACTAAAAAGAAAAACAAATTTTGCAAAAGGCTGCATCTGCAGGTATTTTTATTGAACAGTTTTAAACAATAATTTGTAGTTTAATACTGTAGACATCATCATCCCAGCCTATGCAGGGCACAGGCCTCCCTTCAGAATGAGAGGGCTTGGGCAATACTTTAGTAGGTATAGTGTTTTTTATTTCAAATAATAAAAGCATTGGAATGCAAGATAGGTTCCAAGTACATTGTTTTTAACCATATTAGGTAGATTAAAAGTGAAGCATGTGTAGTAAAAGCACTTGTCCTATGATTTGTAAGCAAATATTTATTTGTTGTATTGCATTATGTTGTGCAATCTTTGTTTAGTGTTGTGATGACAAACAAAATGCTTTTCCTCATTTCGTTATAGGTACTTATAGTGATAGCAAAGTTACAGATGCATTGTCTAGAGAGCCAGGTAGACACCATTTTGTTCCTTTTGTTTGTTTGGGAACAAAAGGACATCTGTCTTGCTTTCTAAGCAGGAACAAAAACATTGGACATTTTGTTATCAAAAGCATGTGGTCACCTTTTCTGGGTAGAATGTTTACATTAAAATTAGTGCTTATTTGCAATGTCAGAAGGAACAAAAATAAACAGCTAAGCTAAGAGAGCTGGATAGTATTACATATGGTGGTATGTTATGACCATTTAAGGGTAATTAAATGTATGTGTTGTGAAAGACATGTTGTAATATAACTCAAATGTTTCTAGGTTAATGTTACAGATATGGTGTAGCTTATCTCAGTTCCAAGAAGTTCTTTCATAAACAGTGATTTTCCACTGTGGGGAAGTTACGTTGCATGCGTCCAGCACTCTTGTCTAATTACATAATTTATTTCTTTAGATCACAAGGTCAAACATATTGCATGACAAGAAATACTAGAAAAAGTAATTATTTTCTCAGATGGGCTGTAGATATGTACTGCTATTTTGATCTGATCACAATGAATGTGTGAACAAAAACAGTAGATTGGATCATGTTATGAAATCGTGAAAGTAATTCTAGCGCCAAGCTCGGCTAGTTGCTTGCGAAATAAGTGGTATTTGCTGGCACCAAGCCCCATGCAGCCCGACATATGTTACCAGGGCTCACGGAAAGCCCGAGGTGTTCGTTTACGGCCGAGGTGAAGTACGTGGACGTAAATGTCGCGCGCAAACTACGCGAACACAAGGTCACCGCGTGATCTCATTCTTGAGCAAATTCCTACATATTACACTATCTGAAGCCAAAAGCTTCATCACACACAAGAAAACAAAGCCAAAAACTTACCGTATTTTCCTTTTTTCTTTCCTTTCGGCATGGTGTGGTAGTTACACAAAGCTGTTGTCGGACTTAAAATAATACTAAATAATATTCACTAAATAATTTACTAACTATCCCACTTAATCAAGACGGGGAAAAGTTCAATATATCAGTTCTTATAGAACGATTGGGGCACCGAATGCAACATAAAACTAAAATTTCAGAAAAAATTTTTAACATGTTTAACCGTGTATCATGCACACTCAACTCCACTGCTTTGCGCAATGCGCTGTCTGGTTGGCTAGCTGTCATTTAAAAGCCACCATTTTGAAATGTAGTGTTGCCAGTGTATTAAAAGTAATTTCCCAACCATTACTAAAGATAATAGCTGAGATATAAAATTAAGTCATTATATTTATTCAAAAGATTGTCTATTTCATGTATAACTTTAATTAATATATATGATTAATAATTAATACATATTAAAATCATGATATGTAATAATATAATGCTGAAATAATACGGAGATCGATTAGCAACGCATTATAAGCTCTATGCACATCTAAATAGTTTAAATCAAGCGTGAAGATTTGTTTATGAAAAAGTCGCAACAAAATGATTCTAACCGAAACTAGTGATTGAATCAAATAATGCAAAGAAGCTTTGAACATCACGTTCTTTTTATGTGAATCAAAATTTGTCAATATAAAAACCATTGGACGTTGCGTATTTAGGTTAGTATTTTGTGATAAGTATCACTGTTGTTATTATATGATTATACGACGACACTTAGTTTAATAATGTGAACGACGCACGAGCCGAACGAGTGACGTCGCAGCCGGCGAAGTGAACGATCGCATGAATTAGGAAATTCATGATAACTTATAACATAATGTACTGCGCTTCATGATATCTAGGAATTTCATGATCTAAATCATAAATCTAACCAGTTTACATATGATGCTAGAATTCATGAAATGGCGATTCACGAATCCTAGGAATTTTGTTTATCTGGCGATTTTAATGTATATATTGTTGTTAATGCTGAAATTTATCACAACAAATAAAATGTAAAAATAAGTAACAACCTAATGGTAAAAGTCCCACGTCATTGAAATTCACAGGAGCTGGCCACATTTCTTGGAAAACTGACGTCAGCCAGTGACGCGATTTTATGACTGAAATTAAAACGGAACGGAATCGACTAATCATCTAGTATAGATACATACTATTCGATTCACATTCGATTTCTGCAGTTTAAGTAGTGGTGAAATATAAACAGTTTTTTTTTCGTATTTGAATTTTAAACACATTTTGTATAATGCAGGAGTTAAAGTTTATTGTAGTATTAAATATGGATAACGATTGTGTGAAATATTTATACATAGTGATATTCATGAATTTTGCTAATCGTGCAACAAAAACATAGCATACTTTATTGATTTATCGTGAAAAATGTGGTGAAATCGACTAGGCAGAATTAGGCATTATTTTAATTATAAATAAGTCTGATATTATACATTTTAGAAAATTTTAAATATTAAAAAAATATATTTTAAATATTTATTGGGGTTACACTTGTTTACCATGAGTCACTTGGACGGACTATGACTGGAAATTCCGTAAAGGCGTGTGGGGCGGGAAAACATTGTTTTGCTGCGATAGTATTGATTGTTGATGGTTGTGTAATTTTTTTGATTTCGCATAACAAAACAATAATCAAAATTATTTTAAATAGGTAATTTGCTGTCTATAGGTTAAATAGTACCTAAATCACAATATGGTGAATACAACAAAACTAAAAATACAATATAGGTACGACTAAACTATCCTGTCTCCTGTGTGTGTGTGTGTGTGTATCCTGTCCTGTCTGTATTATCCTGTGTTCTGTAATTTTCATGTGTTTTTATGTACAATAAAGAGTTATACAATACAATACTAAACTAACCAAAATGCAAAGGGGTAAGAAATCTAAAGTGGCCACTAAATCTAGCATAAGACAGGTACTGTATCCTAATAATATGCCTCAAAATTTTAACAATCATGTATGTTCTATTTAGGGTTGCCAACTGCCACTTTTAGATTTAGGGGTTACAAGCATTACATTTTTGAATTAGATACATTTATATTTTTTACTAAAGGAAACAGATTTTAACGTATCGTAATTTTCTGCAGCAGATACATAAAAGTAGCATAGTTAGGTACCTATATTATTATTATTATATTATATTATTATATATAGCCGTGGTGACCGGTTTGACCTATCGCCTCTCAAGCAGAGGGTCGTGGGTTCGAACCCCGGCTCGCACCTCTGAGTTTTTCGAAATTCATATGCGGAATTACTTTGAAATTTACCACGAGCTTTGCGGTGAAGAAAACATCGTGAGGAAAACCTCACAAACCTGCGAAGCGATTCAATGGTGTGCGTGCGAAGTTCCCAATCCGCACTGGGCCCACGTGGGAGCTATGGTCCAAGCCCTCTTGTTCTGAGAGGTGGCCCGTGCCCAGCAGTGGGACGTATATAGGCTGGGATGATGATTATTATAATTATTATATTTTTTCCCCGTGTGGTGTCGAATTATAACTACACCTCTCAATTTAATTTCTTCCGTGGGTGTCGTAAGAGGCGACAAAGGATATAGGTTAAGGTATACCGTAGGCGACAGGCTAGGAGCCTGTGACTATTGTACCGTTTTTGTCAAACTTCAAACCAAAAATTGTTAAAACTGGCTCCGAACTACTCCGAAGCGGTAAGGTCTCGTGTGCTCTGCCTACCCCATTTGGGAATACAGGCCTGATGTTTGTGTATATTATTAATATTATTATAGGTACATAAAACTTAAAAAAAATACATTTTTCATTCAACGAAACAAACGAACGAAATTAAAGTCATACAGGTGCAGTATCATTGTGAAAACATCCACTATTGGATAAAGATTAAAATATCTCAAAAAGCTTTTATGACAGATCTTCTAACACTTTTAAATTTCTGTTTTCCCAGGCCCTGGTTCATGCTATTTAATCCGAGAGTGAGCGGACGAAAATCTTACAAAAGATATTAACTTCGATTTTCGAATTTTGGAGTAGCTTGGTTGTATTGAGACTTGAGAGGAATAAAAAAATTGAAGAAATTCCTTATTGAGGATAAGTTCTGTCATCTCGGCCTACATAATAATATGACCAGCAGGGTACAGGTCTATCCAAGGTCTATCTTATTCTACTCATAATATGGTTGGTTGGTTTTATAGAAAAATATGGCTCTGTCCATTGGAGGACAATTTTGTCAATGTCTGCAGTTGTACGGTAAAAAAAATCTATAAAACGAAATAATTATGAGAGGTAACGGTGGATGAACGATGACAGCGCGTTTCCTAAACAAAAGTCACACTGATGAATCTACTCATAAATTTGTATTTGTTAGTAGCGCTTTGACGTTTTTAGAAGAAAATCACACAGTGACAGCAAAACGGCCAGTATTAAATTATCGAAATAGTATGCAACCTCGCTAAAATATTCAATTGGCGCCTGTTGCAGTCATAACTTTTAGAATGGGCGCAATAAAAAAGGGATTTAAAAACACAAACACAACCTAATTTAAAACATAGTGTAATCGATTCTACTCTCGATTCTGAGCAAACTACTTTCTGGTCTTCAGTTATTTAATTAACACCTTGTATAGATCGCACGATAATAACATATTTGGTTTAGTGTATTTATCCAGGGAGGAAACAGGGGAAAAGGTTTGTATGAAATAACGGCCGCCCATACTTACCATCAATAATTAATTCAATGAATAATCAGCATCAATTTGATGGTCAGCATGGCCAAATTAAATTTTTAAGGAAGTAAAGTGTAAAGTTCTGGGATTATTTATTTCTATCGCTCTTTTCTATGTGTCATCAATTTAAATCACAGTAATTATTTTCATCATCAAAATTAATATTAAAGAAGAAAAATAAATCAATTAATAGTTTCTGTATTCTGCGATCTAGTGCTAGCGTGTGGTCAACGCAATTTAGATAACAGACCCTCAATATGAATTCCTGATAGCATATTTTTATTATTTTTTATGTACCTACTTATGCATAAATGAAGATTTTAAATAGTAGTAAAGTACATAATATATTTTTCTCATTTAATTAAAATACAAGGAACATTCTTTGGCATAAATAAAACTTAGTGTTTTACGTAAAACTACCGAAACAGTAGCTACGAAATTAACTTTAAAATTAATGAAAGGAAAGACAGCAAAATAGTACACTTCATGTTGGATGATCTGTTAGTTTGGAGATCCTTTATATTATGAGCAACTGACTCTCTCCATCGGGCTTTAACTTCCTTAGAGCCCAGGAGTCGTCCGTATCGGAATTCTGCACATTGCACTGTCACAGTAGGCGGCACTCCGGAAAATATTATCCTAGAACTTTTTTCCTTCAAGTTGGGGGATCCTCTCATATCTTCCATCTCACGACCGTTGAAGTACCATCGAATCTCTGAATCCGGCAGCCCTCGGCAGTAGGCTTGGATTTCGTCACCTTCCCCGAATTCATCAGCTAAGCCTTCGAGCAAGGGCTTTCTGTGTTTATGACCGTGAACTTCCATGTACGTGGATCGGGTGTCAAACAAGTAAGGCGGCGAGCTTCTTTCAATATCACATCTGTATAATCCTGATGCGTCTTCAGTCAGAGCGCCAAGCCGGAGACTGCAGGCAGTAGGGCCACAAGAGATCATATCCACTTTTCCGACTCCAAGAATTGGGAATGATTTGGTGCTAGGAGTAGTGCCGGGTTTGTATCGGAAAAATTCGGAGGGGCCTTTGAACCAGTTGAGGAGCGTAAAGTTGGCGTCGTATCGGCATTCGATGACCACCTCATCTTGTCCTGGAGGGACTTCGTGAGGGACTATGAAGTGCGTGATGTTGAAGGGATGGTGGGCTCGCGCGGCAGCGGGGCCGACGAACGCTAGCACGGCCAGTGCGAGTGACAGCATGGTGCCGGGACGCGCGCGAACATCACACTGCGCCCTCGCCGGCCCAAACGCTCTCTTAATTAAACCGCTGATTAACTAACACTTAACTGCGCTATCCCTCTTGGAACGACAGGATATTTTTTGTCATTCACAATGGATAGACAAATTTTAAATTGGTTATTTGAAATTGCTAGGGTGGTTATTAATAAAGTAGCATGTGGTGATAATTTATGTTATTTGTCTATTAAAATAATGGTTTGGGGTGCGATAACAAGTCTTTTTGACTCTAATTTTATAACATTTTATAAATTTACTGTTAGAATTCTGATAACTGGTGAAAATACAAACTTGGATCCTAAAGCATTTAAACCTTGTTTTTTTTAGATATTTTATCTTCACGTAGTATTAAAATAATTTTCACGCTAGCTAGATATTGCATATAAAAATCTATTTTCATCGATATTTGAGGAGAGAATAGAGCTCGTTGTAAAATTAAAGGCACTCCAAGGGCTTATACGACTGCAGCATTAACGGGTTAAAGGTAGGTACGGTTCGTCCGGCTAACGCCGATGTGTCATCCGACCAAGACGACTTATTGCCAGCTACACCTACTCCAGTGAAGCGGTTGAAGCTTTTAAGACGCAAGTCAAGAGCCGTCATTTTGATGACCAATTAGTGCGCAGAACACAGATTTATTACTTTTTCGGGATTAACACGATTGTTGCAAATGTACTTTACTGGAAATCATTTAGAGATAGTATTGCCGTGAAGCAAAAGGGCGTTTTTAGAAAAAATTGTTGAAATATAATTTTTTTAGATTTGGATAAAATTTCGTTTTCCTACTCAGAATCAGGAGCACTTTCAACTGTAATAGGAGAAAAAGTGTCCCAAGATCTTTTATTCCATTACGTTACCGTTTTCATACACGTTTCTATGGCAGTAGTGTTAGGATAAACTAAGTAACACAACATTACTTATATGAAAAACCTGGGACACTTTTTTTCTCCTATTACAAATCTCTCTAAAAAGTAAGTTCAACAATTTTTCCTGAAAACGCCCAAAAACTATCCAAGTCAAACTAATCCAACCACCAACTGAAATATTCTGGCGAACAAGAACTCAGCTGAATAAAACAGTTCGACACAAAATTTCAACACTTCCTACGAATCCTGCACACTGAAAGCCGCTGGCAAAGCCCGCCTAGCACACGATTGATTTATAGCAAAAATAAATCTGTTTCTACAGGATGTCCTAAAGATAAATACTCCCAGGTCCTATACCTATATACGGAGCCCTCTCGTCTTTTATTTTTGTGTTATATCTAAGTAAGTAATCACCAACCTTTACGTTGGTGCACCCACCACTGATAGTGTTAAAGATTTGTTTACTGAAGATATATTTAGTAATGGCTTAGTTTGAGAAAAAAACAATACATTCGAGAAGATTGACCCCAGATTAGCAGTCATACCGGTCATTTCTCGAGTGGCCCACGCGTCTCGGAAACCAGGCATTACAATATTAAAGTAATCTTCTTAAGTGCTATCAGCCTAATTGAATAATGCATCGGCGTAGTAACAGGGGTTAGGTTTATATAGTGCACGACACCTTACTGATAGTGAAATTACAGTAAGTATTGTTAAAAAAAAATGTAATAACTAGTGTTACTTTTAGTTTGCTTTATGTACAATAATATCTTGCTGGTACTTGACTTGACAACACTAATATTAATGTTGATATTTAAGTGAACATATTCCTCGTTCACGAGGAATATTATAAAAGTGAAATCTTTTTTAAAAATTTCATTTCATATTTTGTATGCTGCATAAACAAAAGAACGTCATAATAATATATATTATATTCAAAAGGATAAATTACTCATATTTTATCATATCTACGTTGTGACTACTTGTGACAAAATTGGATAAATTATTTTCTAATGTAAAGAAAAAAAATGTACGCTATGTATTATGTATGAAAACTTTAGTAAGTAAGTATAAATTTACAAACAGTGTATAAGAATAAGAGCACTTTGTCTGAATAAAGAGATTACTATTATTCCGAACCTTAACCATTCGATTGAATAAGTCCTCGAATCAGGATGAGTAACTCTTAAACAAATTGGTTATGATTGCTTACAATAAAATTGTATTATTAGTTTACAGAATCGATTCATGTGGCCACTTATAATGACTTTAGAAAAATTTCATTTATGGTTTTCGATTGTGATTGACATTGAAAAGTTTTCACATCACTATTAGAATTCGAATATTGTT
>NC_133483.1:19976774-20029357 GCF_025370935.1 Choristoneura fumiferana
GGGGGGAACTCTATTGGGTAGAGTGATGACTGATGAAAGAGTACTTAATAGTACCTACTCGTATTTCCAGTGTGCTTATGGACGAAAATACAAACTGAAACATACCCCTACACCACCACTAGACAGGAGTCTAGATACAAATTTCTCCCAGCACTACACATTTCAGCCTGCTTTTTAGGGTTCCGGAGCCAAAATGGCAAAAACGGAATCCTTAAAGTTTCGCCATGTCTGGTCTGACTGTCCGTCCGCGGCTTTGCTCAGAGACTATCAATGCTAGAAAGCTGTAATTTTTGCACGGTATATAAGTAAACTATGCCGACAAAACGTACAGTTAAAAATCCAAAAAAAATTTTTTTACAGGTGCCTCCCAGAGACGTAAAAGTGGGCGTGATTTTTTTCTCATCCAACCCTATAGTGTGGGGTATCGTTGGATAGGTCATTTAAAACCATTAGGGGTTTGCTAAGACGATTTTCCGATTTAGTGATATGTTTGCGAAATATTTAACTTTAAAGTGCAAATTTTCATTAAAATCGAGCGTCCCCCCCCTGTAAAATCTAAACCGGTGGGTGGAAAAATTTGAAATAATTCAGGATGGTAGTAAATATATCAAACTTTCAAAGAAAACTATAACGGCTAAGTTTGCTTTAGAATTATTAGTAGTTTATGAGTAAATAGCAGCCTAAGGTATAAAATATACCTAAACTTGGAAGATTCCGTATAAAATACGAAATCCTTGGTAAAATATTACTTAATTTTTTCGTAATGGCTACGGAACCCTATTTTGGGCGTGTCCGACACGCTCTTGGCCGGTTTTTTTCTTAGTCACTTAAGCAGCGACGGGATGACCGTAAAAGTAACTTTGGAGTTGAAATAAAAAATACAAAAACACTCCAAAAACCAATCAAACTTATATGGAGTTACAAATATGTATAAGTTAACTTTCCAGCTATATTCATCCTGCGGGCCGCTGAGCTTTTATGAGTAGCTTGACATAAAAATTATAAAGATTTTCAATTATCTCGACTTTTAATGCTGATAACAATAATTGCTTCGACCCACTGCATTGCTGCAACACATTTGCACTAAAAAAAGGTTGAGTATGGTCTAATAACCAAAGCCCCCCGACGGACAGATTGATAAATAGACAGATGGAGAGCACGCGACATTTAATAGGGTTCTGTTTGTCACCCTTCTACGGTTACTAAAAATGATACCTTGTGTTATGGTGACCTCTTCTTCTTTAACTTAAGAGTTATACTCTTGTCGTTGGAGTATCTTCCACACATCCCTCCTTTGAGCCATCCTCTTGACCTCTTGATAAGACGCGACGGCGACTTTCTCCCTTATCTGATCGATCTAGCTGCACCTAGGTCGACCTCTTCCTCTCTTCCCCTCGATCTTTCTTGTTTGAAGAAGCCGTCGTGTCGTATGCATGCCCGATCATATTCCCGCGTCTAGCATCTTTAGTGTTCAGGACTGTTCTCTCTCCGCTCTTCAACCATTCTCAAGACTTCCTCCATTGGTCTTCTTTTCCATCCAATTATGGAGACTAGGCAACGGATACAAAGACTCTTTATTGTACAGCAGAAATAGTAAGAGAGACGACCAGATGGCCTAATGGTTAGAGAACCTGCTGACTAAGAAGCTGAGGTCCGGGTTTGATTTGTATAAAAAATACTTATGTTTGTTTTCGGGTCTTGGGTGTTTAATATGAATATGTATTTAAGTATGTATCTATCTATGTAATTATATTTATCCGTTGCTTAATACCCATAACACAAGCTTTACTAAGCTTACTTTGGGACTAGGTCAATTGATGTGAATTGTTCCGTGATATTTATTAATGATATTTATTTATTAGTAAGCGATACAGAAAACACACTCGAGAGCAAATATTCGTATTTTTCATAAATCTGCCCTGCAGGGCTACTACGAAACTCGAAACTCGAGGTTCGTGTCGTGCGGTCCCTCTGATACTTATACTATTTAATACGAGAGCGAGAGCCTGTACGATACGAACTTCGAGTTTGGAGTTTCGTAGTAGCCCTGCTGACCGGGAATCGAACCCAGGACCTCAAGCTTCGTAGCCAGGTACCCTAACCTAGCTATCCATCCGTCATGTCATCGAAGATAGTGTAGATAATAATCATCGCAGATGATGATAACCAACAATAGCTAATGCCGCGTATCTAACCAGGAACCTGAACTAGCACTAGACTGTGAAGCTTGAGGTCCCGGGTTCAATTTGGTTTTCTTACTAATCCCTCCTTTCATCCCTCTAACCAGAAGGGGGTCGTGAAATTATTTGATTAAATTCCCCTTGAAAATACGACATGAGACTTTGTTGTAAAATGTTTTATTTTCACACAGTCTTTATTCAACACCACAAATTAATAATAATTTGGTGAAGGACAACATCGTGAGGAAACCTGCTCACAAAACTGCGAAGCAATTCAACGGTGTGTGTGAAGTTCCCAATACGCACTGGACCTGCGTGGGAACTACTGCCCAAGCCCTCTCATTATGAGAGGAGGCCTGTGCCCTGCAGTGGGACGTATATAGGCTGGGATGATGATGATGATGATGATTCAAATTTACATTTAAATTCCATTGCGACGCTTGCAAACTCACAGTTCCAGCACGGCTACTACGAAACTCAAAACTCGATGTTCGTGTCGTGCGGTCCCTCTCGCTCTCGTATTAAATTAGTTTAGAGGGACCGCACGACACGAACTTCGAGTTTCGAGTTTCGTAGTAGCCCTGCAGGGTATAGACAAAGTTGGCGAATGTGATAATGGTTCCATAACTCAAAGATTATAGAGTTAGAGCATGTACAGGCCAACTTAGCGAATGTAATCCAAAGTTATCGAGGGCAAGTAATAAATAACCTGTGATTTGTTTGTCACAGTCACAAGGGAATACACAGTAGGATGACAAATCGCCGATGACGCGCAAGCGCGCAACGCGGCGTTACTAACAATGTCTCTAATGTTCCGCGGAATTTCCAAAAACCGGCCAAGAGCGAGTCGGACTCGCGCACGAAGGGTTCCGTACCACTATCTATATAGCATTAGACATTAGCAAAAAAACGGCATAAAAATCAAGTTTGTTGTATGGGAGCCCCCCTTAAATATTTATATTATTTTAATTTAATTATTTATTTTTAAAGTGACTGTACAACTACCTATACAACTAACGATTCTGTGAATATTTGAAGCGTCTAAATCAAGCAAAAAAACGGCGAAATATTTATTTTATTCAGTTTTTAGTATGCTGTTACAGCGGCCACAGTAATACATCTGTGTAAATTTAGGAAAGGTGTGTGAAGGTTTAGGAACCTCTTCAGTACCACTACCATGAGTTTACAGTGTACTCGATAGCGAAGGCGTAAATTATTTGTATGAAGAATTGTACAGCGCCTCTACAAATAATTTACGCCGTCGCTATCGAGTACGGTCACTGTAAACTCATGGTAGTGGTACAGTTAAGTTCCTACTCGCGCCTATTACAACTACCGATGTAGAAAGATCGTTCAGTTCGTTGAAGTGGATATTTAATTTACAGAAAGACGCCGTTAGCTTAACTGGTTTTTCAATTACTTACTGTAGGTCATTTTTCATGTTATTTTTATTGTTATCTCACAGACTTGGTTGGTAGTAAAGCTAAAGTACACCCTACAAGAGTTCGCTTATTCAAAAAAAATCATATTGATGCCAATTAATTAGGCATAATATGATTGTTTTCAGACTAACCTCTCTGCTTAGTCTACTCTTTCTCAAATCATTCCCGCACCGAAAACCCCGATGTACCTATGCATGCTCATGTGGTTTTGGCAAGGGTAAGCAAATAATTTCACGACCCCCTTCTGGTTGGAGGGATGAAAATTAGTAAGAAACCAAATTGAACCCGGGACCTCAGCTTCATAGCCAGGTTCTCAACCCACTGGGCTATCGGGTCATTCAACCATACTTACTACCTAACCTAACATACAAAGGAAAATTCTAATTCTATGTACTCCAAACCGAAAAAGCGTACACCCATTCCTCCCTTACCCACTGAATTTAGTATCAATATTACCCGAGCCCCGAGACTGATCACTTTCCTTATCTCCCCGATTTCCCATCATTAATTTTTTGCCCCGGCTTCCCCTCGGGATTGATTGTGACCAATCAGTGCCGACAGGTTTCATTTATATGCTGTTCCAAATAATAGTTCTTACTGTAATGATTTACCTTTCTTGCTAATTTTCTATTAGTAGTGTCGATATTGGTTGCTAAATAGTTGTATAAGCAATAGAGTCATATTTAGGGTCCTTAAAGCTGGTGAAAAGACGGACCCAAAGTTTAGTTTGGTTATGTTACCTGCAAGAATAAATTATATAATAAAGTAAACAAAACAAAATTAATAATATTGTAAATCTGTTTTAAAAAAAAATATATATACCTCGTTGAGTTTCTGCCGGATTCTTCTCAGCAGAGGTTTTTCCCGAACGGTGGTAGATTTTTTTTGACATTCATTAAGTGCTTGTTATGGCTAAAATTGAATAAAAGATATTTGGACTTGACTTTGACTTTGAAACAAAAGTGTTTAGTTACTTTTTTCTTTCTTGGGTAACCAGAAATAGATCCGACCAGGGCTACTACGAAACATGAAACTCGAAGTTCGTATCGTACCGTCCCTCTCGCTCTCGTATTAAATAGTAAGTGTCAGAGAGACCGCACGACACGAACTTTGCTCAGAGACCGTAGGTAGGTGGTTGCGTATTAAATATTTAAAAACACCTTATTGCACAATAAGCCATGGTGGCCTAGTGGTTTGACCTATCGCCTCTCAAGCAGAGGGTCGTGGGTTCAAACCCCGGCTCGCACCTCTGAGTTTTTACAAATTTATTCATGTGCGGAATTACATTTGAAATTTACCACGAGCTTTGCGGTGAAGGAAAACATCGTGAGGAAACCTGCACAAACCTGCGAAGCAATTCAATGGTGCGTGTGAAGTTCCCAATCCGCACTGGGCCCGCGTGGGAACTACGGCCCAAGCCCTCTTGTTCTGAGAGGAGGCCTGTGCCCAGCAGTGGGACGTATATTGGCTGGGATGATTGTGTAACTATAGACCGTGCAAGGCGAGGGCTAACGAGTGGCAGTTAGTATCTAATAAAAACTAAAATCATTTTTTCCTCACGAGGGCTTTTTTTTTTCTAAAACAATGTTTTGACGCCCGACAGAAACTAACCATAGCCGACCAGGTGGGGGCTTGAAATATGTAACAAAGTGCACCACGTGCTGCGAGCAGCGCGCTTGTCAAACTGTCCAACCAATCAGGTTACACACGGCCGGGAACGTCGCGGAGCTGCGGAAAACACACATGGGACGAAAGCGGGTCGGAAGCGGGTCGGGTTGGGAGTGCGTCGGGCCTATTTACGTGGCTGTATATGAACAACCACCAGTGTGTGTTGTCAGTGATGAGATGAGATGTGGTACTTGACTGTGTCATGCAACGAGCTGTGGAGGGAGATACGTTCGGAGTTTCTTTGCGCCGCGTGGAGCTCCTGTTGACCTGGAAGCTTAGGCAATCTGATGGACACTGAGTTGTTATGGCGCCAGCTATTGTACCTATTTCAACTAGCTAGCTGCAAGTGAGCCGTGACGGAATACTAAGCCTGTAAGTGCACACAAACTTAAAATCTTGGATATCCCTGGGTTTCATCACCTCTCCTCTTATGCAGAGCATCGTGGGTTCAAACCTGGGCTCGCGTCCCTGAGTTTTCGGAATTCATGTGCGAAATTAAATTTGAACTTTACCACGAGCATTACAGTGAAGGAAAACGTGAGTAAAACTGAACACAACTGCGACGCGAAGCAGTTCGATGTTGTCTGTAAAGTTCACATTACTGAAAATTCGGATTTTGAATGTGCCCCGTCTCTTAAAGGGCCGGCAACGGAGGGGTGATACCCCTCCGTTTGACTGGTGTCCATGGGCGGCAGTGATTGCTTCCGTTTGCCCCCTCTTATATATAAAAAGTTACTTAACAGAGTTGCAGACTTGTTTTTTTTTAAGGTTTTAATTTTTTTGCTAATTACTTTTATAAACACACTTCACACCTTTTTTACAGCATATGTTTGTTGGGATTATTCTTTATGTGAATGATTCAATTGCCATAAAAATAAATGTGGTGTTATTAATTTACGAAAAGACATTTGTTTTGTCATTTTACTGCATCGAATTAAAAGTTGAAATATTTTCAAATATGTTTGTCATGCGGATCAACCGTAACGCCGTAACACGTAACTGGACGTGACAGCGCCCGCTGCAGCCGATATTTTTCTAACCCCCTGACGCCGGTACACTTCAAACTGATGGAATTTTTGTGGTCTTTTTCGTGTCTGAGGCCGGTCTGAGGCATTTGAAGTGTTGCGGTTACAATAAAAAATCTAGTAGGTACCTTTAAACGAGCAATTCTTACGTTTATATTTATATATACACCGTGTTATTTTTGATATTCGTTAACTTTAAGGGGACAATCTATAGGTAAAATGAAGTTAATTTCTCTAAGACATTAGTGATCTATCTCGAAAAAGATAAATGTTTAAAATATAAGATAATCAAGAGTTAAGACAATTAATTATTAGCAGTAAAACAGCGCAAAGGTCCTTAATTTATGATATTTCGCAAAAGAAAGTTGAATAAGTATGTGGATTTTTTTGATGCCTCTTTTATGTGTCACGTGAATGTCACTTGTCAAGTTTGTATATTTTATGCAAGAAAAAAAGATTTTTTTTTTTCAATTTCGTGAAATAGTTATTTATCAGGTAGTTCACATAAATGAACTGAGTCGTCTGCCGAAGTTAACGGATATAAAAAAGTACGGTGTATATATAATCAGAATCTCGGAAAGGGCTCAACGATTTTGATGACATTTGGTATGGGGGTTTTCGGGGATGACTAATCGATCTAGCTTGGTGGGAAAACGCTTACTGTCGAGGTTTAGCCTCACCCAGGTACTAACCATTAAATTAGTAGGTCACTCATCCCAGCCTTATTAGTAGGTAGTTAGAAACTTTTATATTTATAAAAAATATTAATGATATTTTTTTTATTTTTTTCTTTATTGATTTGGGGCGCGTAGTGTGCGTGTACTACAAAATAGCCCAAAACATGTCGAGCTAAACTCGGTTTAAGACGTGAGTTATCCGTTACAATATCATTTAATATGAGTGAGTCTCACGGTAGTTCATGTTCAAAATTAATGAGAACGCCTCTACATAAGTGGCCTCTATAGTTAATATCCATTTATTTACGTCATATGTTCGTCTTTAGGTCACCGACTTACATATGTGTACCAAATTTCAATTCGACCGGTCCAGTAGCTTCGGAGTAATAGACGGCTGTGATAGACGGACGGGTGGATGGACAGCCAGATAGGCACATGAGCAATCCTCTAGGGTTCCGTTTGAGGTACGAAATTCAAAAAATATTTCGCCATAATTTACTTTTCAAAATACTCATCGCAAATAAATTGTATGCTATGCAATATTTTCGGAAGAATATGTTATGTCAAACGAAACATTTGACTAATAAATGATACATGGCGAAGTGAAATGTGACTAAGATTTTTTTTATTAGTCATTTTCTATGTCCCACTGCTGGGCAAAGGCCTCTCCCTCGGATTTCCAACTTCCCCTGTCGGCAGCTAAGTTTTTTTGCCAAGTAGGTACCTGTTTGTTAAAATAATTTGCCAAACAACAATAAGCTACCTAAGTAAAATTGCGATATGTTGTTTTTATATAATGATTTTTTGCTTAATGATAATTTGAGAAACACATTTCCTATTCCATTTTATTTAATTTTTCCTGTTTAATATGTGAGGTTTTCTTATTTTTTTAGTTATAATTTATTTTTCTTGTTGTGCCGAATTTCAGCATTTTTTTTTCTTTTTTTCCTTATATGTAGTTAGTGCATTACATGCATCTGTAATCCCAAAAAATTGCACTACCGGCTCCGAAAATCTCTGATTCAAGAACTGAAAAATAACAACTAGCAAGATTTTCAACCGTAAAATGCTTTCCAACTCCTGAATTTTAAAAAACCTCAAAATCTAAGCCATCAATCCGATCTTATACCGTCACATTAAGATTCATTCTTCCCTACAACGTATACTTAAAGCCTTAAAGATTTCAGTTCGATATGACCAACTTCGTGCTGCCTTTAGTTTGGTCTTACCACCTTGAGTTACAGTTCAGTACGGTGTGTTGCTGCGTGTTACCGTCGCCGTAACAGGGACAAGTGCCAAGCACGTAGATCCAGTTTCACGGCGTTTGCGGTCACGTGGTTTCGGCGTAAGAATTTATTTTCTATGCTGGATGGTTGGTGTTGCTCTGTTTGGCCGAAAATAGGGAAAGACTTAGAGTTAACCTCCCGAGACCCCGCGTCAATATTTATACCGGGTGGGCCCTGTAGCAGGAGCAAAAAATTAAAACACAAACAATTAGTTTCTGCAACGTTCAAAAGTTAAGTAATTTTATCATTATGTTTATTCCAAACAAAGTAAATGGTATTTTCAATGTACGGCATCCAATAGCCTAAATGACATCGCCTGGCACGTAAAAAAATGACGGATTTCGCAATACATTGCTAAATTAGCTCAAGATGAAGAGTGGAAGCTGTGGTTTATTTTTTTTCTCCTATTTCAGGGCCCACCTTGTATAATAGGAATTTCAAACTTAATGGCAATCAGGAAAAGTTTATTTGGTTAGACATTATGTTAAAAAAATTGTACAAGAATTTATTTTGTAGAAGCTAATACCCTACAGCGATGCGATTCGATTCTTAGGGCATTTTAGAATCACGTTACGTTTACGTTATTTGATATGCGTTGATAGAGACAAAATTTGGCGTTAGGACACGAATTAAATTGGTTGACTATACAACAATGGAATGCGATGGTGCATTGGTGATCATGGGCGGGGGTCATCACAGCCAACAAGTGAACCGCAGTTCGGCGTTGGCCCTGGGATAGAGCAAGACGGTCACTGCGCCAGATGGCAAGTGCCATTGCGCCCTGCCTCGGCTCGACGCATCCAGCTTCTACCAGCAGCTTTTCGTAGATCGTTACTCCACCCGGCCAGAGGGCGTCTTACACTACGTTTGCCCAGGCGCGGTCTCCACACAAGAACTCGTTTACTCCAACGGCTGCAGGTTCTTCGATAGTAAAGCCAGCCCATCGCCACTTCAACTTGCTAATTCTCTGAGCTATGTCGATGACCTGCTGACGAAAATTCGTTCCCTTAGCCGAATTTCCCGTTGCATTTTCGTCCAAAACCCGAGCAGCTCTAAAGCTCGCCAGCCAATGATTTGCTTCAGAGCCGGCAGCCGGAAACGCCCGCATTTATCTATTACACTTCCGGCTGCGGGAAAACATCCGGGAGCTGTTTTATATGTTGGAGACACGCAACACATACAGCTTCGGAAGAATGGGATGTATGAAGGTTTAAACTGCGCTATTGTTATGTAAGTAAAGAAACAACTGTAATGCTACGACAGTGTAACCCGTGAGTGTCAACGTTAATGTAATTTCTTTGCCTCAGGGATTAGCAAAAAAACTAGGCTTATAATATTAAGAAACAATTTAATTAAACCCGGTGTTACTTGCCGAGGTTCATATCAACTATAAACAATACTTGCTCACTCGCGACCTGTCCATTGCTACGTCTATAGATACAAGAAATGTGTGTTCATGCAGGTCTTCTACTACCTTTTATGCTACGATAACTTTTTCACACTAAGATTTAGGACTACCTGCCATACTCAAAAGTTTAACAACTTAGAATAACCTATTCGGTGACATACATATCGCTTGTCCTTATTGGTTATAAGGGCCAATTAGTCTACCCTCCTTTACTTACTGGCTGGTTTAGGTTAGTTTGCAAGCATCTTTAAACTTTATGCGATTCCATTCGTACCAGAACCATTGAGGACTATGATTATGCATTTGTAACCACAACACTACATCATCTTCCACCATTTATAACCATAAACATAGTAAAAACCAGTGGTTCTACACGCAATGCGTAGCTGGCGGCGCGTTATAAATAAGGCGCGAGCTGTCAACAAGTAGCTAACGAGGCACGCGAGCCCCGGGCTGCGAGGAATGCCCACCGTATTGCATACCACACAATCTTAGACGAGTCGGCCACCTTCTGAGACTTTAGCCCCATCACGAAGCAGCAAAGCCAAAGCATCGCGAAGTAGCCTTTGTTCAAAAGGATGTTCCGCGGCTTAAAAACGGTGCCATCAAAAATTTTTTTGTTCTGGAAACAGGAACTTAAGTCTTGCTACGAGTATTTGGCGTCTAGAGCGACTGCCCCTCTTGCTCTACCCCAGGGCGCTCTCGAAATCAGATTTGCTAATTAGCTTCGAAATGGGAAAAATATTGTCGATTCGAAATCACAACTTCGATTTCGTAGCTACCAAATTTGGCTACGTAATGGTGAAATTGTCAATCAATCAATTAATTTATTTGTTAAAAGTTACATTTACAGATGTTATATACATTGTTTCATTTGGTACCCACGATCCTTTGCTTGAGAGACTATAACTCAAACCACCTTATACCACCATGGTTTTTAGTTACGGTATAATTAAATAAGTCAAAGTCAAAATATCTTTATTCATATCGAAAATACAAATTGAGACATGGATGCACAGAAAAACCAGAAAAAGAGACCAGCGCTGGGAATCGAACCCAGGTCCTCAGCAATCCGTGATGCGTGCTATAACCCCTACACCACCCCTGGACAGGAGTCTAGACACAAAGTTCTCCTATGCACACGTATCTCAGGCTGCTTTTTTCTACTACGCTACTTAAGCAGCAGCACTAGCGACATCTATGTTCCGCTCTCATCGAGAGACGTCACATTCTTTCGGAACTAACCGCTCACCCAGACAAGAGATGTCGGTATTAAGCAATCAAATTATGATTTGTTTTTTGGAGTATTTTTTATTTCAACTCCAAATTTGTTACTTTTACGGGTATCCCGTGAAGACCATATCGATATCGATAATAATTTTCTACCAGTCTGAAGTCGGTCGTTGCCTCAGCACGAGCCAGCAGTAGTGATTGAAGCCCAATACATAGTGCGTAGATGACTATAGGTCCACTCCTGCTGGCTCGAGCAGAGGCTCCGACCGACTTCAGACTGGTAGAAAATTATTTTCATGTTTTTTTTTGTAGTCGGTTCAATTATTTTGTTTTGACCACTGTTTATTGCATTTATTTTTCATACAAATTAAATGTAAGTTTCAATGTATGCGATACAATACTAAATTGAAGGCACATTGATAAATGTTTATCTTAGAGATGTCAAATCATCCCAGTCTATATACGTCCCACTGCTGGGCACAGGCCTCCTCTCAGAACAAGAGGGCTTGGGCGATAGTTCCCACGCGGGCCCAGTGCGGATTGGGAACTTCACACGCACCATTGAATTGCTTCGCAGGTTTGTGCGGGTTTCCTCACGATGTTTTCCTTCACCGCAAAGCTCGTGGTAAATTTCAAATGTAATTCCGCACATGAATTTCAGATGAACTCAGAGGCGCAAGCCGGGGTTTGAACCCACGACCCTCTGCTTGAGAGGCGATAGGTAAACCACTAGGCCACCACGGCTTACTTAGGCCCCCGTACCAAGAGACAGCGATAACACCGCCATGCCCGATACACCGATTTAACAATTTAATTGAGGATCAATAAATGATCTAAATTTATGTTTCTTGAAAATGTTACAAAACAAAAGTAGCTTATTTTGGGAGTAGAATTGAACCATGAACTTAAAACCCCATGGTCAGAGACACCCTGTATATAAAAAAATGGTTAAAAAGTATGGTAAAAAAATGTTAAATAGAAAAAATAACTTAATAAAAAAAAGGTTAAATAGCTCAATCTCAGAAATAACAAAATGGTTAAGTACCTACTTAACTTTTGATTCCGACAATTTCACAGGATCGTGAGGAACTCGTGTAAAATCCTGAAATCTCAATCGCTAAGTCTACAGACATAAAGATTTACAAGATCAGTGAATAATATTTCCATGGTGTTTTGTCGAATACGTTTGTAATTGAGAAAGCAAGATTTTCACTAGATCTCTACTCATGTGTTCGCCGTACAACGTAAATAAGACTAACGGTGTTTTCTTCCTATATCGCAAACGGCTGCGATTCACAGGAAGTATAATATCTTCAACTTCAATTTCCGTACTTGGCTGATATTCTCATGTTGCACGCTGTATTTCTATCGTAGATTTCATGACGTAGCCTCAGGGTCGGTCTTTATTAGGCATCACTAAATCCATCTTTAATCAGAATTGTATCTTAGATTTATCACAAACTAGCTTTTGCTCGCGATGGACTACATGGAATTTAACTATCGCCGTGAGCTTTTCGAATGGGTGTGGTTAAAGTATGACCTACAATTGTGGACCCTGAATGAACGACAATAATCTACGGCCTGATAATTCAAACCCTGAAGTAATTGATATTAAAAGGATTTCCTTGCTCACCCGCGACCTTACGATAGCTAAGCTTATGCAAAATATGCGTGTTCATGCAGTTGCAGTGCATATTTTGCATAAGCTAGCTATCGTAAGTCGCGGGTGAGCAAGGAAATCCTTTTAGTTCATTGAATGGACCTCCGCAAAGTAACGCCTGATTCAATAAATTAATTGATATTTTTTCAGTGTGTTAATAATCCAATTTAAACTAGTGATGCTGCTGAAACTCAGCGCTGCAGTGTTTTATAACGCTTCAGCATTATGCTGAGCCAGTATTCGATTCGCAACTGCAATACACACTCTATCCTTCGTGTTGTCTATTGTACCATTCCTTATTTAGATCGGTCACTATGGGAAAGTCTAAAACTATAAGAAATACGAAGATCTTTTGTTAGCAATCACGTCATCGATTTTAGTAACATAAAAACTGCATTCACACATTTAAAAAAAAACTTGTATTCATCTCGGGAATCGAACTCGGACGTTTTGAAAAATAAAACTTACATTATTAAAGAATATGAAATACGATGCATTTTATTTCTTCTAGATACCATGTTCCATGGTAAAATTGATTGCTTATTACCTTGATGTATCCAAATAGAAATAATGTATGTTTTATTTTTCAAAACAACCGGGTTCGATTCCGAAACTGAGTAAAAGGTTTCTTTTTTTAAATATATGTATGCAGTTTTTCTTGTTACTAAAATCGATGACATGGTTCCCAAGAAACAGATCTTCGTATGTCTTATAGTTCTGACTTTCCATACTGAGCGATCTAAATGAGTCACCCTGTACATAATGAATGATATTTGCTGTGTCTTGTGTTGCTGTAAGTAAATGTATTTTCTTTTTTCTGTTATAATAAATGATGCCTGGCACCCATCTAAATATAGTTTATAAGATACTTACCTATAAGCTATAGTTTTTAGGGTTCCGTACCTCAAAAGGAAAAAAACGGAACCCTTATAGGATCACTTTTGTCCGTCTGTCTGTCAACCCTGTTTCGGGAACGCGTAGACGTATCAAGCTGAAATGTATATCAAATACTGAGGTCTACTGACCCTTGGAGCTGTGAAAAAATCAAACTTCTAAGCCAACGCAATCAAAAGATGCAGTCGTTAATGCTTCAAATTTCCGCAAAAAACGGAACCTTTATAGTTTCGCTATTTCTGTCTGTCTGTCTGTCCGTCCGCGGAATTGCTTAGGACTATCAATGCTAGAAAGCTGTAATTTTGCACGGATATACATATATGTAAACTATGCCGACAAACGGGTACAATAAAAAAAAAAAAATAGTGCACCTCCCATAGACGTAAAGTGGGGGTGATTTTTTTTTTCTCATCCAACCCTATAGGTGTGATTGGGAAACAATGCAAAAAATCGACTTAAATATTTATAAATGATGACCAAAAGTTTGTTCCCGAACATCACTTTTCCTAATTAAATGTTTAAAATCAAACTAAAGCCAACAAAAAACTCTGCCTGGTTACCGCAGGACGTATCGCACACGACCCCTTCTAACTTCGCACACCTGTTTGAGCACACAAACAAATAACAAGCGACGAACGTTAAGCTATTTATTTTGTTTAGGATATGCTCTTTGCGGGGACAAAATGTCGGTGACATTTGCTAACGACAGGTTCATCGGAGCGATCAAGGTGCTGAAAAGTGTCGAAATATTCTCTATGCGACTCGGTTACCAGATAAAAAATTTAAAAGTCCGGAGAAAAAGCATGGTTTCGTCTAAGAATCCTGAGATTTAGTTGCAATTTCTGATTTTTTTTCTCTCATAACGTACCTAATTTACACATATTAAATGAGAGACGGACCAGATGGCTAAGTGTTAGAGAACCTGACTACGAAGCTTGAGTCCTGGGTTCGAATCCCGGCCGGGGCAGATATTTGTGTGAATAACATGAATGTTTGTTCTCGGGTTCTTGGATGTTTAATATGTATTTAAGTATGTAAATATATCTATAAAGTATGTTTATCCGTTGCCTAGTATCCATAGTACAAGCTTTGCTTAGTTGGGACTAGTCAATTTGGTGTGAAGGTGTCCCATGATATTATTATTATTATTATTTTTCTTTATTGCTAACAATATCTCTCATAGGAGGTAAAACATCGCACGGGCCTAAGCCAAGTGCTTTTAAATAACGTTTAAACTATGACATGGATAAGAATTTACGTACATGCGGCATGTATTGATGGATGACTGCTTTCTGTAAGAGTGTGTATGCGGATGGGTGTATGTCGAGAGTGCGGAGGCTAGCATGAAGTGTTTTTGGAATAACGCCTGTTGTGGAGAGAATGATCGGAACAGTCTTTACGTTATGAACCTGCCACTGTGTTTTAATCTCAACTGAAAGATCTGTGTGCTTGGTAGTCTTGTCTGTATGTGTGGTAGTAAGTTGTGGGTGTTACATATGGCAATATCTATGAGGGTTACTGATTTGTTATGTTTGTCTAATACTGTTATATCTGGTCTGTTGTAGTGTACTGTTTTGTCCGTTATAATAGTTCTATCCCAGTATATCCTGTAGCTGTCATTTTCTAGAACGGATTGTGGCTTGTATTTGTAGTATGGTTGTTTTTCGGAGATAAATTTGTGTTTAAAGGCTATGTACTGATGTATTATAGCAGCTACCTGATCATGTCTGTGTTTATAATCTGTTTGAGCTATGGACTTGCATGCGCCAGTGATATGTTGAATTGTTTCAGAGCTACTGTGGCAATGTCTACAAAAATCTGTCGTGGTGTTGGATCTGCGGATGATGTGTTTCTGGTAATTTTTGGTATCGATGACCTGGTCTTGAATTGCGATCATGAAGGCTTCAGTCTCAGGAACAGCTCGCCCCGCAGCAGCCACGCGTTCGACGCTTTTTTGTCGACATGAGGTAGCTGCAGGTCGTGGCGATGCCTTCCATGGAGAGACTTCCGCTGCCAAGCTGTTATTTTGTCTTTGTGTCTGTTATATTTTCGTTACGTTGTTGGTTTCTATCATGGAGGTTGAGTGGAGTGAGACGGGTGTCAGATTGTGTGACTATGGAGTGTAATGTGGAGTGTTGTGCACGATCGAAAAAGAACTTTCTTAGGCTAATTATCTGCTTATTGTGGCAAGTTGGAAATATCTATGATACCTTTACCACCTTCCTCTCTTTGCAGCGTAACTCTTTGAATGCATGATCGTGGGTGATGTTTCCGATGGGCTGTCATTGTAGTATTTATTTTGCGCTGCAGTTTTTGTAGGTCAGTCTTGGTCCAGCTGATAATTCCAAAGGAGTAGGTAAGTAAAGGTATCGCGTAGGTGTTAAGTGCTTTTGTAATGTTGCGTGAGTTTAGTTGTGATCGAAGGAGGGTGTTTAGTCTGTGGGTGAACTTTGTAATAATATCGGTTTTTGTTCGATTTTGATGAATTTCTCGTAATTGTTGAAACCCTAAATATTTGTATGAACTGTGTTGGTCTAAAGCTTCTATGATTTCACCTGTGTCTAGTGTGTAATTATTCTGTTCAACAACCCCTTGCTGGACTGAGAATGTTTTGCATTTATCTATACCGAATTCCATGTGAATATCATTTGAAAATGTTTGTGTGATGTCTGCTAGTTTCCTGAGTGAGTTTATGCTATTGCTATAAAGTTTAATGTCATCCATGTACATGAGATGAGTAAGAGAAGAACTATTTTGTGTGTCAGGTTTTAGTGAGTATCCGCAGTTTGATCGGTTCAGCATGTTAGAGAGTGGGTTGAGAGCAAGACAGAACCATAGTGGGCTCAAAGCATCTCCCTGAAAAATGCCTCGTCTGACTGGTATTTCTTCAGTTTCAATTGTTACAGAGTTATTGATAAGTTTTAGTTTAGTTTTCCAGCCTGTCATCGTGTCTTGTAAGAATGTGATTAGTGTAGGGTGAATTTGTAATGGTGTAAGACATGTAGTAACCAGCTATGTGGTACTGAATCGAAAGCTTTTTTGTAATCTATATACATGGTACTAATATCGTGTTTGTTTTTGATGGCTAGTTTCATTACAACGGAGTCAATAATCAGCTGCTCTTTGCAGCCTTGGCTATGTTTTCGGCATCCTTTTTGTTCTTCTGACATAATATTGTTTTGTGATATGTGATTGTAGATGAGGTCAGAGATACATGAAGTTAAAATTTTGTATATAGTCTGTAAACAAGTTATAGGTCGGTAGTTAGCAGGATTGCTGTAATCAGAATTTTTAGGAATCATAAAGGTTAGTCCTTCCGTAATATACGACGGCATTGATTGTGGCGTTTCTATAAATGTATTTAAATGATTATGTAACAGCGGATGTAGAATAGTCAATTTTTTGTACCAGTAATTATGTATTTTATCAGACCCTGGTGATTTCCAGTTGTGTGTTTTTTAATCACTTGAATAAATGTATCTATTGGAATATGTTGGAATTGCATTTGAGGAATGTCACTTAGTGTCTGCAAGTCTTCTTTTATCCAATCTGCATTCCGATTGTGTTCTAGGGTATTACCCCATATATTTGACCAGTATTGATGTAAATTTTCGGGAGACAGGGTGCAATTTGATGAACTGTTATGTGTGTTTTGTGTATTTGATGTGAGATGTCTGTAAAACTGTTTTTCGCTATTAATGAATTGAATGTTTGTTTTTTACGTTTTGTGCAATTAATATATCGTTTAAGGCGACTAGAAGCTGTATTGAGTTTCTGTTTGAGTGTGTCTATAAACTGTTCATCAGTAGTGTTTTGTTCTTCGTGTCGTGAATGAATTTTATATCTATCTTTTATTTTTTGAATATGCCAAGTCAGTCTCCTACTTTCATTACCGCGTATGTATTGTGTCATCCTACTTAGATCCTTTCTAAGCTGATTAATCTTGTTTTCTAATCTTTTTTGCCAACGCGGTACAGCATATTCTTTTCGGGGTACAGCCTGTCCTATATCTTTTATTTTGGATCCATTGCATACACTTGCAGTGTATGCAGCACAATAAACTACTGCATGTATTTTAGAGAAATCGTCGTCTGGTTTTATGTAGTCGGGAAGAATGATACTGTTTATGTAATCTACTATATGTCGGAATCGTTTTGAAGTTTTTTGTTTTGGTATATATGGACGAGTAGTTGGATTACTGTCTCTGTATTTTTCATAAGCTATTTTAAACGTCTCTGATATTTGTATTTCAACAGTGGGATTTGGCTGTCTATGGGCAGGTGTGATTGATGTTGTACTATTAGGTTCTGAGGTTAATATATCATCGGTAAGCTGTTGCCGGTGGTTTGTAATATGTTGTGTAGTCTGTGCGTCGGAAGTGTGAACTATTGGAGTTTGAGAGTTAAGACAAGATAGTGTTTGCTGAACTTCATTTCGAATTTCGTGTAGTCTTTGTTCACTTATGTATCGGTTATTGACGATAGCTCGTCTTTGATCGGCAATGCGTTGTTCGGAAACATTTGATAACTCCGGGAATTCCTGTGTGATAATATTGTGTAATTGTGGGCGATAGGCTGACGTGTTAGATTCAAGATTAGTTATTCTGTAATATGTTCTCATTATTGCTTCATTAATATCATCTGTCCATCTTCTTCTTGTTGTCTGCGTTCTCTGCATGAGTGTGTGTGGGAAATTATTGACAGTATGAGGTGTTTTAGTTGTGTGATTATTTTGTATATCTGCTAGTAGTTCAGCTTTTATCGCTTCTCTTTCGTCATCGGTCAGTAGTTTGTTGCTAATGATAGCTCGGCGTTGAGCTCCTACGTTGGCTTTCGTTACATTTATTTCCGGGAACCTTTGAATAAATTGGGAATACAGTGAATCTAAGTATACTCGTGTTTTTCTTTCCATGTCAGTAATTACCAGATATGTGCGCCAAATGAACTTATTCATTTCTGTTGTCCACTTATTTCTCGCGCTTTTTTTGCCTGTGGTGGGCGCGGGCTTAGCGGCTAATGCCTCCCGCGCAACATCCACTGACATTGACGAATTTGATGAAAATGATGACTCTAATTGGGTTTCAAAAGGGTGCGGTGATGAGTTGGGTGATGGGAACAAACTATGGGTAGATGAAATTGGTGATGATGAACGTGGGGTGATTTGTGCCATCTGGGCTACAACAGCCTTAAGTACTGGCGTCGCGCTAGTCGGTCGCGCTGTTTCGGTTCGCGGTACGTTGCTCCCCCCAGAATACGCGGAGCGGCCCGAGCTGCGTGTGACGCGGCGCTCGGGGCGGGATTCTCCAGCATCGTCTCCTCTGCTGGTACCCGCCTGGGGTACTCTTTTTCTATTTGGTCCCGCTTCCATACTTACTTACGTCACTATTGCTCCGTTAGTCATTGGTTAGTTATAAGCTATATAAATAGCTGCCAATGTCCGCCCTCACGTGATCACAGGTGTTCGGATCGGACGTGGAGTTAGGTTTGTGAGGGGCTTATTATTATTATTATTATTAAATGATATTGTAACGGATAACTCACATCCTAAACCGAGTTTAGCTCGACATGTTTCGGGCCGAGTCGCGTGCTCCTGAGAAGAAGGGCTACGAAATAGTCCGAAACATGTCGAGCTAAACTCGGTTTAAGACATGAGTTATCCGTTACAATATCATTTGATATGAATGAGTCTCACGGTAGTTTCATTTTCAAAACGTAATTTACAATTAAAAAAAGTGAATTAATATTAGGTAAGTACTAAGTATAAGTTTGTTATTGTGATCTCGGGGGTCGTGTTCAGTTCACGTGGATCACAACATGATTAAAGTTGTTTTTTAGTTAATCTGTATTATGTTGGTATAAAGTAGATTATTTTTTTAATTTGTCACTTTTTAATAAGAAGCTGTACAAAATCTATTTTATTGGAAATTTAAAAAATCCTGAGATTTTCCGATATTTCCAAAATCCGTCCGGAATCCTGAGAAAAGTCTCAAAATCCTGATATCTCAAGACAAATCCTGAGATATAGTAACCATAATGCGACTCAACATTGATACTGCGTGGTGGGTGAGTGAGTCGTCTACGCATAATGCTGGCACTTCACTTGGCATATTTGCAGAAATATTTGCGTGTGTGAAAGAGATGCACTATATTGTTGCTAGCGTGAGTGACGGAGATGTCATTAACGCAACGCGAATACGCAATACCAAGTGAAGTGCCACCACTATTACAGAGGGGCTACTACGAAATACGAAAATCGAAGTCCGTATCATCCCGTCCCTCTTACCTACTCTCGTATTAAATAATGAATATAAGCGTCAGCGGGACGGCAAGATACAGTACGATTACTTGGAGCTAACACTTGACAGATGGGCGTGCCTTCAGTCAATTTTCAACTTTGAGGTCATACTAATAAAGCCATTTTTAGTATACCCCTACCCACGTTTACAGATTATGTAAAAACTATTTTATTTGTATGACCTCAAAAGTTGAAAATTGACTGAAGGCGCGCCCATCTGTCAAGTGTTAGCTCCAAGTAATCGTACTTCGAATTTTGCACTTCGTAGTACAGGGCCGTGGTGGCCTAGTGGTTTGACCTATCGCCTCTCAAACAGAGGGTCGTGGGTTCAAACCCCGGCTCGCACCTCTGAGTTTTTCGAAATTCATGTGCGGAATTACATTTGAAATTTACCACGAGCTTTGCGGTGAAGGAAAACATCGTGAGGAAACCTGCACAAACCTGCGAAGAAATTCAATGGTGCGTGTGAAGTTCCCAATCCGCACTGGGCCCGCGTGGGAACTATGGCCCAAGCCCCTCTTGTTCTGAGAGGAGGCCTGTGCCAGCAGTGGGACGTATATAGGCTGGGATGGTACAGGGCCAGATCTATTGAATAATGTTTTCCATCCTATTTTGTCGGACAAGTTCGTTTTTATCTTGTTTTCTTATTTAATTAGCTTTAGTAAAATTCAGTAAGCTAGTTGAGAAGCAAGATAAATACGAACTTTTCCGACAAAATACGATGGCGAAACATTATTATTACGTGTGTATTCTATTCGCTTCCTCGGATATCGCGAAATTCGGTCAGGCACCCTCAGAAAGCTTTCAAAGTGATGCCCTGTCCTAAGAATACCACCTGATTGATTAAAAATGTAGTGTTGCGCGCGGTTTGATATTATTATTATCTTAATATGAAATGTGACAACATTTTTATTTTTAATTTTCATCTATACATATGTACCTATAAAAGATTAACTGACTGTCTGGTTGAAGTTATTTTTCGGGTATTGGCAAAAATACGCAGGGTTGCACTACCTATAGGTGATTAAACATTTTACGATTTCAAACGTGCCAGTTTATGGCATATCCTACACAACATGACTCGATGTCTTCCGCCGAAAGTTGTTGAAAGAATCCTGAAGTTTTTGGTCGGGTATAAATAAACAATGAAATTTTACGAGTTATTCGTATACGGTATGATGTGCTATGAATAAAGTATTTGACATTTCGAATTCATTGAACGTCTGAGATTATTCGGAATCTGTGTTTTCTCAGACAAAAGCTAACGGAGGAGACCAATTTTCGGTTTTTGTCATGTTGGAATTAATACAAGCGTCTCTGTAGGTATCCTTGTGAGAGTTGAAATGGTGCATAAGCGTAAGAGATGGGACGGCAGGTCGCGTGTGTGCATGTACCATCAGCCAAATAAGTGGTCTACCAATTTTTAAACAAGTTCCTATCAAATTAATATGTCGCTAAAGTCGAACTTTCAAATTTACAGACACGTCTTTTGGCATTATTGTTTTATGACATGCAAACGATTATCAACTCTAGGGTGGTAGACGGGGATTCGATTTGTAGCATTCGAACATGGCGGATGTAGACAATATCTAATTTTGCTATTTCTGTTTCTTTGGCTAGTTGAAGTATATTTTTGATAGTGTTTCATGCGACGATTAACCTTAACAGTGAACAGTGATCACAAAATTCAATATGCTCTCGTCTCGTGTCTGCCATTTTTTAATGCGCAAGTTGTCTCCACGTGGTTTCTGGAATTTTACTATCAAGTTGCAAAAACTACAATCACCGTACAACGTCCCTCTCAAATAGAGTTTACTTTGACACTGGCGAAATTGTCCTATTAATTAGGACAGAAAAGCCATATTTTAAACGAAGAAGGAGAAGAGTAAGGGGAAGGGGGGGGGAGGAGGTGGACCACATATTTGGCTGATGGTACCTGTGAGTGTGTTTGTTATATTTTCTCAGTAAAACGGTTGGACGGATTTGGATACAATTTGGTTTGTAGATAGTTGAATCTCAGGGATGTTCTTCATTCTATGCTACTAATATTATGTATGTATGAGTAAATGCGTAGGTAAATGCCAAGTAAAGCCATATATAATATAGTGTTATTCAAGCAAATAAGCTCGTTGAACCCTTGGAGTGGCAAGCGTCCGGGTCCCGGCACACCCTTGTTTGGCAGGCGACCGGCTCCCGGCACGCTGTCAAAACCCTTGAGTGGCAAGCGACCGGCTCCCGGTCGTTGGCGGGTGACGTATTTCACTAACAAATATAAACTGGTAGACCTATATCTCACTTGCTTATTCTTGCAGAATGCGTTCATAAATAGACAAGGATGGCATTTATTAACGGCCGCGACAACACTACGGAAGAATTTCGTTCTTATCGTTTACTCAAGTTTCACTGTGTGGCCGCTGCCGTGCGCTGGTATTTTTGGAAACCTCGTATTATACTATTATTTGATATTGAAAGACTATAAAAGGGCTTTGTTTCGTAAATAAATTAATATTTTACGAAATAAATCAGTTTCCTACAGGTAATTGTTTTATTTTGTAATTATAGTTATTTAATACATGACTGAGAAAAATTTGGTTATCAGATATTTGATAATGAATAATAAAGTTCACAGAAATTTAAGGTCATTCATTGTTATTTAATTAGATATGCCATTTTATGCTAAACTATCACTGTAAGGCTTATCTATTAAATTAAAGTAGTTTTTTTTGGTGATATTTTTAATAAAATTCGCGAATTCGCGAAATTAATTCGTAGGTGTCACTGCAGTCAAGAAAGATTTTTTCAAAATGGCCGCGCCGCTTGACAGTAAATTTTAAATATGGCGCTGCCATTCCACAGGTGAAGTGACAATGGGCAGGCCATATAGCTCGAAGACAAGCCCTTGAGTTCTCTTACTCCGATGTTGCCTACATTGTGGTGGGTAAATAACACTCGCAACATCATAACCCTCCTCTCCACTCCGCAGTAATAAAATCGACGTTAAAATAAACGATTGGGAAGATTTATTGCTTCCTCAAAAGTTGGGAACACGCGGTAAACAGCAGAGTGCGAATCCCAACAACATTAAAGTTCCACCAACTCCCCAAGTGCTCGACACGCATGGGGATACCGAGTTAAAAGACTCTTGAAAAAAAGCGGAAGGGTTTCTTTGGGTTTTGAGATCTTTCACCAACTTACAGTTCAGCTTGTGTCATAAATAAGTTTTCTTTTTAATTTAATACAACCTCGAGTACTGCCTTTTCGCAACGTAACGTTTGGCAACCTGTTTTATTTCGCAACTTTTCATTTCGCAAACTCTAAAACTGTAAATATTTCAGGATTTATTTCAGGGCCATCGTGTAGGTTAGGTTAGGTTACTTTTATAAAAATCCTGAAATATTTACAGTTTCAGAAATATTAAACAGTTGGGAAATGAAAAGTTGCGAAATGAAACAGGTTCCAACGTTATTCGCCGAAACATTAGTAAACCAATACAACCTTTTTGCCTGACTGTACTTTTTGTTGTCTGTACTTGCATTGTCATCTAAACTACATTTCTGTATCAAATTTCAAGTCGATGCCATACACCATTGAGGAGATGCTTCCTGTGCAGATAATCTTGGCTGGACCACCACGATGTCAGTACCATTATTATATACTGAGCGGCAAAAATCTGGCCTCAAATAATTAGGCATAATAGGTAATTTTGTATATAGAGTAGTGGGCTAAATTTTGTGTCACCAGATTTACATAAGTAGGTATGCCAAATTCTAAGTTAATCTGACCAGTGAAAGTGGGTCAGTTCAGTTGCTAGATTTGACCCGTACCTACGTACCTACATACATTGCAAGTTAAATAAAAGTTTGTAAAAAAATGTAATCTTTGTGGAGAGGGCAGGTTTCTACAAGAAAACGCTTAAGTGCAGCAGGGATGTAAATGATGTGGTTTTATCGGAACCGAAAGCGGAACCAGATGTTTTTAATTTAGTTTATCGGAACCAGAAACGGAATCGGAACCGAAAACGGAGCCGGAACCAGAATCGGAGCCTGAGTGACAGGTGGACGAGATGTTAAGGGTCGGGTCTACTAAACCTACTACCCTACCTACCCTACCCTACCTACAGACGCTCTGTTGCGTAACGTTTCTGACACTCGCGATCACAATCAAATGATATTTTTCGCATACAAAAACTGTGATAAGATTGTGATAGCGAGTGTCAGAATCGTTACATAATTAGCATTCTGTTTGTTTTTGATGTACGCCGCTCATGTCCAGTCGCCGCGGTAAGCATTGAAATCCGATATAACTTCCGTTTCAAAAGTAACGGAACCGGAACCGAAACGGATGTTTAATATCAAACGGAAGTTCCGACTTAACGGAAACGGAATCGGAGCTCCGTAACATCCCTGAAGTGCACAGACGTTGATCAGTCTTACACACAGTCTACTCGTAAGGTAGCAAGAAGGTATGGTAATGATGGGAGAAGCAAGCAAGTTGTAGTTCTTAAACCGAGTTTCAAGAAGGAGTTCTTATCTTTTAGATCTTTTAGATTTCATTAAGGGGCTGTTTCACCATCCATCGATTAGTGTTAACTGGCGGTTAGGTGTGATGCCGTCTCTATTTGTTTTGATCGAATAGACGGAGACGGCATCACATTTAACCGTCGCTTAACGCTAATCAATGGATGGTGAAATAGCCCCTAAGTGTGTAGGGTTTTGTTTTTATTAGTCACCAGACACAACAAAGCGTGCATAAATCTTACCAATATTATAAACGCGAAAGTTTGTGTGTGTATTTGTCCCTCCTTCACGCTAAAACGGCTGGACGGATTTGGTATGTAGATAGCTGAACATCTGGAATAACATATAGGTTACTTTTTATCCCGATATTCCCACGGGATGTAGGAATAAAATCTCGAAATAACAACCGCTGGGCTTAGAGTCATGAAATTTGGTATGTAAGTAGCTGCACGTCTGGAATAACACATAGTCTACTTTTTATCCCGATATTCACACGGGACAGGGATAAAATCTTGAAATCTCAACCGCGGGGTTATGAGTCTTGAAATTTTTGGACGTTGTTCTTAAGCACAACCTCAATGAAGACCACGATATACATTTTGGGAATTCCCAGAGGAATTTTATAAAATCTCGGAATTTAAATTGTACCAGATTGAATAGTTTACGCGTGCGAAGCCGCGGGTAAACTCTAGTATCTGATACGACTCTAATTCTAGGGCCGGTAGCAGATGTCAGATGTTTTTGCACGCTCCGCTGTGGTAGATATTAATACAGGCAAAGACTACAGTATATATAGGGAGACACACAGGTACCGTACACCTTTGGGCGACAGCCTAACGCATTCACTGCTACCTGACTTCCACAGGTGCCACCAACGCACTTGTGCGTTCAAGATGTATGAAAGATTATGACAGCGGCGCTGGGTGAAGTTCCGAAAAACGCATATTCAGAGGTGTCTTACCAACTAGATCACTGGGAATCCCATAAACCAACCGAAAATCGCAATTGCTTGCATACGCGCTACCATAAGTCACGACCTAGGTATGTTCTAATAGTTTTAAAGGTGTAAGAGATAATGTTGCTTCTTATATACTTCTAATAATTCGTTGAGTTTCCTGCCGGATTCTTCTCAACAGAGGTTTTTCCGAACCGGTGGTAGATTTTTTTTTGACATTCATAAGTGCTTGTTATAGCCTAAATTGAATAAAGATATTTTGACTTTGACTTTGACTTTAATATCATTTGCATGTAAGGTTTCTTTTTCGGGTCACCGAACGGAGTTTGAATTCGTTTAGATTTTATTGAACGAATGTGTAAATCCAAATAATACAATACAATACAAATATTCTTTATTGGACACCACAAGTTAGTACAAAAAAACTGTAAGAACACAAAATTCAGGCGGTTTTAAATAATATTTCTTATAACTATTTATTTAGATTTATATGGCTTGTCAGACTAACAAGCGAGCGACAAAATTAAAGGTTCAAAAGTAGGGTTGCGTGAATCGCGGCACATCTCATTTCGTAAACAATGTCCCCTTGTTTGTTCAGCTAATTGAATTCGCTGTAACTGCTTAAATGATGTTTAAAGTGTCCATTGTCAATCTTTTTAATCTGTCCCTTGATTGGACGGCGAAATTAATGGAAATTAAAAAACCCATGGTTTTTGAGGGACTGCCGAAATATGATTAACAACTGTACACTGTCTGAGATTAAATTTTGTTCAAATCATCATCATCATCGTTACATCAGACGTAGGATATAGCATTGACATTGACACTCATATTAAATGATATTGTAACGGATAACTCACGTCTTAAATAGAGTTTAGCGCGACTGTTTCGGTCTATTTCGTAGCCCTTCTTCATAGGAGCACGCGACTCGGCGGCTCCCGCAACACGCCCATCTGCTCGCGCGACTGCCCGACGAAACTAACACCGGCAACAACTACCCGCATTTTTCATTCACTGTAACCTGCCGCCAGGCATTCCATCTCGTCGTTGGTGGACGTCCTACGCTGCGCTTGCCGATCCGCGGTCTCCTTCGTTATGGTACTGTAAGTTTTGTAATTGTGAAATTTTTTCGTACTGGATCTTTGTCCGCACATATCGTTGGCAATTATTGGTTTTCTAATAAAAGTAAAACAATTAAAATATCCACAAAGACGAAAACACACACCAAACACAGACCAACATACGCACACAACTACAAAAACAAAGCTTCCAACCATTCCAGCACCATAAAGGGACACTGGCATAACAAATTGCACTCTACGTGTCACTTCTGTCAAATAAACGTAAATCACAACACATCAATTACACTGTAATATTAAAAAAAAAAACGTTTCCCGCTCAAAACCCTCTGAAATATCGCGACTCAAACACAAAGAGAAAGGTATTTTTTAGAGGGAAATTATTCGCGTTACAATTTTTCACGAGGGAGTTTTCGGGGTTCGCGAGAATTAGGGACGGGCACGCCCTCTGGTTTAGGCTTCAGGAACCGCTGTGACCACAGACACCATAAACACAAATAATAACCTAATCAACAAAATTTGGAAACCCCGACTTTGACACTTCAAAGTTCAATATCAAAAACGACTAAACGAATTTGATGAAACATGTCTAAGAACATCGCTAAAAGAACCTGATTTCAAATGAAAAAGCCGCATTCAATCGGTCCATCAGTTTAAGAGACGGTGCCAAGACAGGCACAGATACAAACATAGCGGTCATATATATATTTACATCCCTGTGTTTATATTATCATTGTCACGAAAGCATTTCTTCGCGACCAATGTTAGTCTCTTGAAGCCTTTGTTATTTTCTTATTAAATACTATCTTAATTGATTATATTTTTTGGCACTTTGGGTTTTATTCATATATTTGTTGCTGACTGTACAACTTAATTAACTCTTTCAGTTTACTTTGTTGTGTGAAAATCGAAACTCATAACAATGTTCCTGTAATGGTTTGTTACATATCACAACTCAAAAACTTTTAGCGATTACGTATCTCCCGAACACTCCAGGAGACGAGAGCCCGAGTTCGTTTTCTTTATAGTTATTAAGTCTCTATCGTGTCTGGGCATAAAAATGGTCGCTATGTCGAGAAAAGTAGATTTCTTTACGTCTGTTGTAATAATAAAATTGTTTATTTAGGGATTTGAGTTTAAATCGGAAATGAGCTTGACAGTTCTATTTCGTAAGACATTGCGGATGTTCTGTGCGGGCTTCGAGAACTAAATTAAATGTGACAAATAGGACTGGTGTAAGTATAGGTATTTTACTGTTTATGTACAGTCAACTATAGGTAGTCACACGAGAGTTGAATGAATGATTACACACACAGTTACATGAAGAACTGATTGCATAAATAAAAGGAGAATGAATGAATGGTTGAGTGAATGTCAACCGCTGTCATTACACGACAAGTTCTTGTGTGCGTGACTTCAACTCTGGTGGCATACTATACAAAGAGTTCGATACGGTCAAATTACAAAAATATACACATACTTGGTATAACGTTAAGGTTGTACAGTCAGGGCAAAGATGCAAATATGTATGATACTACTGCCTTAATTTTAAGTGCATAAAGTCGTGTAGATATACATATTTTTGTAACTTTGCCCTGTGTTTGCCCTTGACTGTACATGAGGAGTGTCTTTTCAAAGGGCTTATTTCCACTTTGACTTGTTTTGGGAATTGAGGAAACATAAATCCACACGTTCCATTTCGATATTATTACTTATTTCGATATTAGTATTTAAGTAAGTTGACACAAGTATTATAACACTACATACATTGCTTTATCTATACTTTAGCGTAAATTACCATCCATTTTTCAGGACTAAGCTCTTTTGATGGCGAACTTTTGGAATTAAGCCGTTTTGTTGTGGCAAAACTATTTCGTTAGAGTTTTAATTAAGCCAATTCGAAATTACTTACTACTTCTTTCTATTACCCTTCATCCAATTATAAGAATATTATATTGCTTTGATGGATAATGGTTTCGATATAGCGATCATTGTTATCTAAAAGCGAATTTGGTGTCATAATCATAATAATAGTTTCAAATGCTTTTTTTTCCTTTACGTGTTTATTTTTTAGTAGTCGGCTTCAAATTTCGAAGTCTACATAAAGTTTTAATTCAACGTGGATAGTGTACATAATAGGACAGAATACCTACCCTTTGATCCGAACTTTGTAGATTTGAAACGAGCTTGAAAAAAAATGAAAAAGTATTTATTTAACATTATTTTTAACATAGTTTTTTTGCACATAGCCCTGCAAAACTGTTTACATAGTTTGTCTGCAGGATACAGTCTCTATAAAAATATAAAATAATGTTACGTGTAATTTATTATTACATACATTTTTATAAGTATTGTTAAACTAGGTTGTCTTATTCAAGAGTTTCTACTGAATATTTTTTAAAGGATCTTTTTAAATATTTTAGCTTATTTCACAGCTTTTATGGTATCTTACTAATTACTTATATAAATGTGAAAGTTTGTGAGTATGTGCGTCCGTGTGTTTGCTACTCTATCATGCTAAAAAACCGGCCAAGAACGTGTCGGACACGCCGAAATAGGGTTCCGTAGGCAGTACGAAAATATTAGTTAATATTTCCAAGGATTTCGTATTTTGTACGAAATAAGTTTCAGTATTTGACTCTAAACTACTAATAATTCTCCAGAAACCTTAACCGTTATAGTTTTTCTTGTAAGTTTGATATCAGTAAGTTTCTTGTAAGTTTGACTACCATCCTGAATTTTTTCAAAGTTTCCACCCACCGTTTAGATTTTAGAGGGGGGCGGGGGATTTTAATGAAAATTGGGCACTTTAAAGTGAAAGAAGAAATGGCGAAACTATAAGGGTTCCGTTTTTGCCATTTTGGCTACGGGACCCTTAAATGGATGAACGGATGAATGGATTGGGATGAAATTTGTATATAGATAACTGGGCGATGCGCGGGCCCGACTCGCACTTGGCTGTTTTTTAACTGGATAGGTTTTTGAAAGTAGAACAATACATACCCGGCGTGAGCGCAAACGTGAGAGGTTTGTACTTTGTATTGACGTTGATGGACGTATGAATGAATGAACAAGCTCATTCATTCACTCATTCAATTGTTCTGGGTTTCTCGGCTCCAATTACCGACGGTTGTTGTTTTGATGTATTTTAGCTAGCCAATTTAAACTATGAAGATGGTGGAAGCGTTTGAGGGAAATTTAATCCCATTTCTGTCAGAAGAGTACTTTTGGTTAGGAGTTTTTTATTAAATTAGCTAAGTTGTATTGTATGTGTTGAGTCTTACTCATTACTAAGAGCTTGGATTGAATTTGTAAAATTAAAAAAAGTTTATTCTACTTGTAGGCGCAAAAAGCTTTTTACATGACACACTTTTAATTGCCAAGAAGAATTGCAGAAAATCACTATTTCAAGAACAAAAAAAACAGAAATTAATGATAAAAATATTCCTACGAATACTTTTCTGTTATACATGTGTTTTTGCAAACACGAGTAAGTAAGTTTTCCACTGTTGTCCATTGTTGTGTGGTGATTAAATGTATTTCTTTCTTTCTTTATTTCACTTTCTTTATTTCTCGAACATTTGCGTTGATTGCTGAGCGCATAAAATTAGGATAAGATTAGGATTGCCAACTCTCATCTGCATCATTGATGTCGGTTTTCCGGAAAAAAGAGCGTCTTGCCAGCAGTAGGTACAGTTTGAATAGCCTGATGGCTAGATGTGGCATGTCAAAAAGGAACTTTATCGTTTTTTTTATAATCATAATCATATTGATTAATTAAATTAATGCGGATTATTTTATTAGATAGATGGGAGGGCCCACAGATGTGACGAAAAATTATAACGATTAGATTGCACCGTTGTCCGGTACTGTTTTTATCGTACTGTGTGTTGAGAAAACTGTAGTTTGTACGATTTTTTAAAACTGTAACATCGAACGAACAGTATCAAAATTTAAATAGATGAATTGAAACGGATGGATTAGCGTTGTAATTAAACCTGCAATCGCTGAAAGAATTGAAGATTCGCTACGATAAACTGTACCGCAGTGGCGTAGCATTTTCCATTAGGTACTTATACTGTGACGAGGGGAATCCCCTTTCTATAATTGAATGGTACGGTCAAGGACTTTAATTCATAAGCCACTATGGAACCTTTACAAAGGAAAAGTCATTATGATTTTCCTTTTTATTTAATGCGATGTCACTATGACGTTTACTGTGAAATGGTTCCATGATGGCTCATGAATTAAAGTCCATGACCGCACAATAATGTATTGACATCTTGTATAGGTACTATAGTTTTTAAAACCTAAACAAGTGGGCACCAAAATTTTTTTTCGCTCCTGGCGGCTATAAATACTTCTCCGGCTGTTAAAACTCTTTTAGTTCTCGAAAAATCTATTAAACTCCTCCACTTGTCATTTAGTAATGATTCTTAATGGTTGTTTCCTTCACCGAAAAGTTAGTTGAAGAACTTGTAAATTGAGATTTAGTTGAAAACAGTGACTGCAGAGATTTACGCTTCGCTATTTTACATGTAATATATTTTATCCGACACATTTTATAATTATATTCTATTAAGCTCTAACTCTGCTGTTGCTTGTAATCCATTAGAAGAATCTAGTCGAGAGGCGTTGCATACAAACTGGACTGAAAACATTAAAGTCTTAAATAACTTTTAGCTAATTTTATTATTATTTGTGATTATTTGTGATTATATATGGTATTGTTTAATATATTATTACTATGTTTTTATTTATAGCGCATTAGTGCGAACTGTAATGCTGTAATTTTCACTGGTTACTAATTTATTTCACTTGGTATCTTGGTATGTATGTAATTCAAGTCCAAGATTTGACTTGGCTGGCTTTTACCAACAAACCACATTTCAGAGAACATAGAACATAGAGTAACATAGAAAATATAATTATAGTCTGTAATTCAAATCTTTAACTTGGATACCAATATCTCATAATAGGTACAGGTACAGTCAGCAACAAAAAATATATACATACGTTTGAAGTGTCAGTCAGTTGTGGGACTTATTGCCTGAACATTAAAGTCGGGTGTACATATTTTTTGCACTTTGGCTGTATTATATCTTTGTTGCTGACTATTTACATATTTAAAAATATATTGATCGTTTTTTTCTTAGATTTTGAAGCGTGAGCAACTATTACTTATTCTGAGGCGCGAGAAGTAAAGAAGCCACTTCTATAACTTTGCATCAGTGTTCCATACATATTCAAGGACAAGCCCTTCCCGTAGTGTCGTGTGTTCCGACTTAATATCCTGAAATGTATATTTGATGATGTCCTCAAGTGTAGCCGTGTGAAAGGATTCTCGTTAGGGTTGCCATACGTCCTGTATACACGGGACTGTTACTGTATTTAAGATCGCATTCTGTTTTGTTACTTGTTGAATCAACAAGCGAAAACTTTTTACATAAAGCTGCCTGTGATTGACCCTTATCTCACCTGATGTTAAGTGCAGATGAGGCCAAAGGTGTATTTCAGTGGTTCAGTAACAGCCTCTTCACTCTAGCCATGAAGAGCCCTTAGATTGTATATATCCGGAAAAACAGACGACGGGAGCGAAATCCATTCTTTAGCATTATGTAAGATGAAGCAAATCGTAAGAAGTCGAAGCGAATGAAGATGAAAATCGAAATCTAATGTTAGTCTCGCATAGTGCCTAGTTTGGGAATTGTATACGCATGACTAGCTTTATCCCACGACTCCGCTCTCTTCTCTATCATCATCATCAACATCATCTCAGCCGTAAGACGTCCACTGTTGGACATAGGCCTCCCCCATAGACCTCCACGATGCAGCGGCCTGCATCCACCGTGAACCCGCTTAACCAGGTCATCCGTCCATCTCGTTGGTGGACGTGCTACCCTGCGCTTGCCAAACCGCGGTCTCCACTTGAAAACTTTTCGGCCCTCACGGCCATCTGTTCTCCGTGCTATATGGTTCTTCTCTATATTCCGTGAAAATTCCACAAAATCACTTCTTGTAAAAAAGTAATTTAATCACTTATTGTCTGCTGAATTTCAAGTCTATCTCTATGTGTTTAGGCTGTACGTTGTCTATCAGACAGCCACAGCCACAGTCCCCATTATCGTTTTATAGGTTGATTACTCGTATTTGCAAAAAAACCTTAAATATGACATAAGACAAAACGTCTCTCCAAAACACTCTCGTTTATTCCATTATTTAGATATTCGTGCGAATCAGCGGAGACGCCCAAATTAGCCTCTTTACGAGGGCGGCCATTACGCGCCTCGATAAAACCATAACTTCCTTCATCTTCAGTCGGGTATGCGCGAGTGGGGAGGTAGCTTTAGGTTCCGTAGATAACTGAGTTTAATAAGCTAAAAAATGACGAAGATTTAGATGAAATTCGGTGCACAGATAGTTTGAGTCCCGGGGAAGGACATAAGAGAGTTTTAACCCCGTAAAATTGCATCGTTCCCGCGGAATTGGCATAAACGAATTCTAATAAATGTTTCTCTTTATCTCTCTCTGGCATATTGATGCGCTTCAGGTATAAGAAACAAAACGGCTTAAGACTTAATTGGAAATATACCTATGTTACTTATGTAGCAATTACGTAGTAGTAAAACTGTGTAGTATATTTTTGTAGCGATCTGGAGGGCACCAACGGTGCTGGCTGAAATCAGCGCTGGGTGTGTTTATTATTAATGCTTCAGCATTATGCTGAGCCAGTATCCGATTCACAACCGCAATGACACGTACTTCCCTACGTGTTGTCTATTTGTACTTTGTTGTGTCTTGTGTTGTGAATAAATGTATTGTTCTTTCTTTATTTCTTTCAATTATAGCAGTAAACAAAACCCCCTTACTCTCGTCCTCTCGTGCATTCGAGAGAGCTTGTAGCTAAAATGGCAGCCTCACCAAAAAGGTTACCTAACAGCGCAGGGAACATAAAGAAAAAAGTTTATTTTTTAAAAATGGCGGAAACTGCACTAGGTCAATATGCGGGTGAGTGGGAGCGTTTACCTTATTGTGTTTCTTTGCAAGTAGGGTCCGTAGACTACTGGGGATACTTTTTATATCTTCTCATTGCTTAGTTTGTAGGGTTTATTTGTTTTAGGGCCATTGTTCGATGTTTTCAACACCTCAATTCGTGGTCACATTTTCTTATGAAGTGGTTAATTTTGATGACATTTCGATTATTTTTTTAGACGTCTGTACTTCTACTAGATAACCTAGAAACTCATAGTCCAAATACCACAACGGGACATCACGCTAACACACACGATAATATTTACCTCGACGTTTCGGCAACATTACAGTGGCCGTGTCACGTGGGAGTGGTCTGCTCGTGACCACGGCCACTGTAATGTTGCCGAAACGTCGAGGTAAATATTACTCGTGTGTGATTAGCGTGATAGTAAGTCCCGTTCGTGGTATTTTAACTAGTATGAGTGAAAATCACGAAAGTTTGCAGGTGTAGGACCTTGTGCAAGGTCCGCCCGGATTGCTACACTCTTGCTCGCTAATCCTGCTGTGAAGCAGCAGTGCTTGCACTGTTGTGTTTTGGCGTGGAGAGTCAGACAGCGGTGAAATTACTGGCACTTGAGTATCCCATCTTAGGCCTCTAGGTTGGCAACGCGTTCTGCAATACCCCTGGTGTTGCAGATGTTTATGGGCGGTGGTAATCTCTTACCATCAGGGACCCACTTGCTCGTTTGCTATACAGTCGAATAATAAAAAAAAGTTTAAAACCTAGAAACTGTTACAGATCTTCTAACATGTCAACAAAAATGTGGCCACGTAAATCAAATAAAATAAATGTTTCGAAGTAATGTACCCTTTAGGCTAGGCGTAAGGCTTTAGATTTTTACTATTTAAGCGTAGTGTACCATCAGTCAATATGTGGTCTACCACCTAGTTGATCAATCGTGTGCATGTCATAAAACAATGAATGCCAATAGCCGTGTCTGGTCAACTTGAAAATTCGACTTTAGTGACATATTTATTTGAGTAGGGATCATGTTTAAAATTGATAAACACTTATTTGGCTGATGGTAGTACGAGTATGTCACATGTCGTAGAGCCTCACTGGAACCACTTGCTGGCTGCAGTAGAATTGGCCGGCTCGACCGGGTTAGTACCTCACTCCCACAGAATACCGGCGTGGAAATAGTAGTTTTGCTACTGTGTTTCGTACGGTCAGTGGGAGATTCGGAACCCCAACCCCCCCGCCCTTACCCCCCCGGGCTAACACCCCCCCCCTTTAAGCCGGCAACGCCATCGCAGTCCCAATAAATGCTGTAGGTGTCCATGGGCGGCGGGTGTTTCTTTGACTCTTTGAGCTGGTATATTACGTAAGGGAGTACTAAGTTCAAAGCATTTTCTATTTCATTTAAGATCGAATACATCATCGCACGGCCGCGGGTGTCGCGAAAACAGCATATTAATCCACAAAAACCCGAGATATTGACCGAACGAATAAGCCGAAACGACTGTAAAAATTCAAAGTAAATCTTCTATTTTTCCGCCGCAGTGCTTCCTAAATGAATATTAGATTCGTTTGAAAATCAAATAAGGCGAAGTTAAACCGCACAATGGGCTCATTAATGAAATTAAGCGACATATTATTCTTTGAAGGAAAAAAAAGAAGTTTTACGGGAAAAACAATATTTTAAGATCTTGACGCGCGGCCGTGGGAAATGACTCCGGCATTTGTTTCACGTTTTCGTTGGCGGTAGTTTGAATGTTGGTGAAGACATAGACATGGACATAGAATTTATTATTATAATTGTCTAATTTAGCTTCCAGAGTTTGACGCCAAAAAAAAATAAACAAACAGGGCAAGCTAATAAATAAAACTTGTGAAAAAGCTTATAATAATTATTATTGAGCAATAGTCTTTGCTATGTAAAGTCGAAGTATGTATGTATGTATGCAAACTCTTTATTGTACAAAATAAGTAAACAATTGAAAAACATTGAGATATATGTACAAAGCTTTGCGAACGTTGCGAAGGCGAAGTCACAGACCACTCATGTACTTAAGTTACATAACAGAGTTCGCGACCACAGGCTTCTTCTTTTTTTTCAGGCAGCGGTTTCTTATTTATTTATATCTAAGGGTGAAGTAAAACCTAAATAAAGCTAAATAAACTTTCATCATCATCATCATCAGCCAAAGACGTCCACCGCTGAACAAAGGGGCCTTTGAACGCCACATGAACGACAACTCAAATAAAGTTAACTTAGGCGAGCTAACTGTGCTTTCAGTAAGACAGTCCGAGCCACACGTCCTTTATAAAGGCAGCCAGGTATAACCTATCTCAGGGATATTGATCACAATCATGTCCGCGACAAAGACAAACGGTCCACTGGGCACGTTCCTTTGTGGTACCCGGTACGGTAGGTATACTCTGACTAACACACACATCTAATACAACGATGATATAAATGTATTTTTTTTTCAAAAATGTTTAGTGGTAGAGAATGATCAAAAATCGATAAGTAAGGAAATTGTTCACATTTATTTATCTCGAAAAAGGGGAAATTGGCATTTACCCCGTTATGCTACTAAGAGGTGCGACTAGTACTGGCCCTGTGACTTGCTGTCTCGCTGAAGCTTATATTATTTAATACGAGAGTGAGAAGGACGGTACGATACGAACTTCAATTTTCTAATTTCGTAGTAGCCCCCCTGCCTCTGAGTTTTATCATCATCATCATCATCCCAGCCTATACGACTCATTGCTAGGCACAGGCTTCTTATCACAACAAAATTGACCCCACATTAAATACATTTTACTCAGATACAGATGCTCAGGGCTTATAGATACAGATACAATATCTCGTTGAGTTTCTTGCCGGGTTCTTCTCGACAGAGGTTTTCCGAACCAATAGAGGATTTTTTGGCATTGACTGTTACAGCCGGAATTCAATAAATATATTTCGATTTTAATTTTGAATCTGATATACCTACAAATTTGTAAGCAACCATCAGTGCGCGAGTGCGAAACGCAGTCGGCCGGTTTATTTATGAAATAAACACGGCTATAAACAGATTAGGTTAAACAATGTCAATTATACACGTTAAGAATAGCCTATCCTATAACAAACTTGGCCCATGAAATCGGTCGTTACCGTCGCTAGTTCGCCATGGCCGCCTCTAATAGTAATGTCTGTTGCCCCATTTAGTGCCCTAACTTTTGATTAGAATTGGGGACTGCTTGTTTTGTTTTGGCAAAAAAAGTTTCGGAAAATACTCAGGGTTCATCATCATCATCATCAAATTTTTTCATCATTTGATTTTTTGCAAGCTCTTGTTAAACTTGCAATCTTCATTTTGTAATATCGTTGGGGTTTGTAAATTCGCTTACCTACCTTACGTAAATATCGCGTATCTGTACTACATACACGTAGTTCTGTATTATTGAATAAGTGTCTTCTTTCTTTCTTCGTATTTAAAGTTGAAGTGACAATGGACGGGCTACAATGCTCAAAGAGTAGATAACCGTTGAGGCAGACAAACCCTCGAGTGGCGACTAACCGGAAGACGAAACGTTGGCAGGTGAGAAGCTAGATAAAATATTTATAGTACCTTCACAGCCAAAATAACCAAACCACCTGAAACTTTCCTGATAAACTTTAGAGCACGTTGTAATTCACCAGGAGACGGATAATGTCTTCATTATAACGACGAACAAATTACAAATACGCAAAGTTGTAACTCAATACGATTTCGGATTCTCAACAAAAGCAATTTATTCAACAATACGAATAAAGATATGAAAATTCCTGCGGCACTCGACTGTAGCCCGGTCGTGGAGACGCGTGATCGGCGACGAGTTAGCGTTTTTTTGAATACATTACGTGTGCTGCCAGCTAACTGCTGTGTGGTGAGCGTTTGATCACGCAATGAATAGAAACATCGCTTGTCGACTCGCTTTTCGTGCAGGTGGCTAGGCGGTTAGGACTGTCGACCACTACCGCGTTATTACGTAACTGACACTTGTAAGATGAAATTTCAGTTTTAAAATTGAGGCTAATATTGTGCAGTGGGTTAAAGTTTCAATGAAGTATTTAAATATTTACGTTGGTTTAGGTTTTTATTAAATCTGTAAAAGAACAAGTAGTCAAAAATAGAAGGCGGATTTATTCCAAAAACCATATCGAAAATACAAACTGAGACATGAATGCACAGAAAAACCAGAAAAAGAGACCAGCGCTGGGAATCGAACACAGGTCCTCAGCATTCGTGTCTGTACTCCTGTCCAGTGGTAGTCAGGGGTATGGCACGCAGCACGGAATGCTGAGGACCTGGGTTCGATTCCCAGCGCTGGTCTCTTTTTCTGTGTTTTCTGTGCATCCATGTCTCAGTTTGTATTTTCGATGGGGCGGTTTTATTGTTTCAAGACCGTCAACGGTTTGCTTGAAAGTCTACCCATTGCAACGTATCATACCATGATAGTAACAGCAACGAGTCAGGCAAAAATATAGTCTTTGTATTGAAAACTATGAGACTATGCCCACTAGCACGTTTCCTAACCAACCGTCGCCGTCGCGCGTCATGTATGCGCTTGACATTCCGTTCCTGTCACGTTCCTATTACGGTCATGCCATAATACCTATGTAATACTATACTTTATCCGCGGCTTTGCACGCATAATCCATAGATCTGACAGTCAAATTGAAACTCCGGGATTTTACTACATTCCCACGGGAATCCCCAAGCATTACATTGTGGTTCTCGTTAACGTAGCATTGAAAAAATCTTCAGTCTAAGTCCAGGTTGTCATTTCGAGATTTCATCTCGATTCCGACGGAATATTAACATAAAAAGTAGCCTATGTTTTGTTTCAGGTATCCAGCTATCTACATACCATTGTAGCGTGAAGGAGTAACAGCTATTAGGTCAAAAAGTCAATCAGTCAATGAGTCAGTCAGCAAATGAAATAGTCGAGACATTCTTTTTGTACCTTTGGACTCTACATCGACACACGTGAGCTCTCTTGTGTACAGTCAGCCTAACACTGATCCATTTATCGGTGGACCAATCGGTAGCGTCGGAAGTTAGGCAATTAGCAACTTCCTACAACAGATGTTTTGCCGCAATCAATTTCGGTTTGCGCATTAAACTGAGGGATTGCCTGTTTTTGGCTACTTTGTGCCAATAATTTGACATTGTTTAATTGGATTTGTTTTTGGAGAATTAGAGTGATCGATAAGGAACTTTATAAGCCACGGCTTACGGTTTTTTTTAACGTCTGTGAACTATTTTTAAATTTTTAGATAACACCTCGTCATCATCATCATATCAGCCATAGGACGTCCATTGGACATAGGTAGGCCTCCCCCATAGACCTCCAGTTGCCTCGGTTGGAAGCGGCTTGCATCCACCGTGAACTCGCGACTTTAACCAGGTCATCCGTCCATCTCGTTGATGGACGTCCTACGCTACGCTTGCCGATCCGTGGTCCCCACTCGAGAAGCTTTCAGCCCCAGCGACCATCTGTTCTCCGTGCTATATGCCTGCCCATTGCCACTTCAACGAGCTAATTCGCTTGGCTATGTCGGTGACCCTTCTTGTTATAAATAACTACCTGTAGATATCTAAAAATGTAAAGACCATTGACTATTCGTATACCTGGGAAACTTGAGCAGAATTGCGATGGGTCGTTCACAATCATAATTTAAAACCCCCACACTTTTAATTGCGGACTGATCATGCACGAAAATCAGAGCTGAAAATCTGCAGCTGAAAATTAGCGCTGTGGTTCCGTACCTTAGCATTGCTGAGCCACAAAAAATCATAAGCTAAAGCAGTATGGAAGATACGAAGCTACGATCGAAACGAACACACTCACACAGACGCGCGCTCTACACGGCCTCTAAGGGGGTCTCGCGGTACTGCAGTACTTATTTGTTCGTAGGTTCCATACTGCTTTAGCTTATATATATACTGTGGCTGAGCTGCCAGCCCTTTCGGCTAGCTATAAGTTTACTTTACTTAAACATTAACTTATGTACTTGATGTATGCTACATAAAGGTTAATGTAGATTGCCGAATAAACTTTTTCTTTCTTTCTATCTTTCACTTAGTTAATAATTTAATGCTTTTGCAACAACAACATTGGTACGATATAGCAGTCGAAACTAACTGAAATCCGGTTGGGTTGTTCCTGTATAGTCGACGGTGGTTGTGAAGTATATCCTGACACATTACACAACTACTATGTTTCTGAATATTGACAATGTGAACTATTGGAAAAATGGCACTTGCTTATTGCTGTTGCATGCAGTAACCCAAGGAAGCGTTGCATTTTTCTCTGTGATTCCCACGCGTGGAAAGTACCTGGCCAGAAACTTGAGAATAAATAAAACTAGACGTAAGGTAGATGGGCAGTCTTGACTGGGCTCTGAAGGTATTGTTATTCTCATCGTGCTTCTGACCACACGGTAGCACCTCGCGTGACCCTTCTGTTATCGAAAATCATCTCCTTAATTGGACAAGACGACGATGCCTTGTGCCATTATCGGAGATTTATTTCAATCGGTGTTAAATTTAATGGCTCAAGAAGTTTTCGTGAATAAATGTATTTTTGTTTAAAAATAACAAGTTTTGTTCAAAATTACATTTTGAATGCAAGCTTTTTTGGTGGCTGTACTTACATTGACATCTAAACTACATTTCCAGTTTCTTTCAGTATCTTCAAAACAAAACGCTTTAAAAATAGCCATCGCATGAAAAGGCAAATTGCCCTCTCGAAGGTAGAGGGGTGACTGATGACGTCATTTCGTGAGACGAGGTGACGTTATCGTAGCGGATATGGACGCGGGGTTATAGATGCTGGCTGATGATGTTGATGATGCTTTTGTTTTGTATAGATTTTACCCGTCCTACTGCTGGGCATAGGTCTCCTCTTAGAATGAGTGGGCTTGGACCGTTCCCACTCGGGCCCAGTATAGATTCGGAGCTTCACCACCGTTGAATTAGTTCGCAGGTTCGTCCAGGTTCAACGACCTTTTCCTTTATTTACCCTAAAGCTTGTGGTAAATTTCAAATGTAAAGGTAAGTATTTTTATCAAACTACCTCGAAATGTATTCAAGTGAGCGAGTGGAGCTAATAAGTTGGGCTTTATTAAGCTGTTAAGACGTGCAATGCGGGTAAGCGATGGCGCGAATTACTGAGCTGCATACTGAACGCCAGGGGTCGCCAACCGAGTTGCATTGGCAACTTTTGTAATTAAAATGTAACTTTTAAAATAAAAACATGTTTCAAGTGAAATAAAAAACCGGGCATATGTGAATCGGACTCCCGTAATAGGGTTCCGTATAAATTGTAGGTGTATTTATAGATATATCCATTCTGTGGGTGTCTTAGCATAATGTACTATGGCCTGCAAAAGTCGATGGACAATTCCAAAACATAATCGTCTGACGCGAGAAACAGCGCCATCTATGTGTTTGAAGTGTATTAGCGGTATTTACTTATTTACTAACTTAGTTAGTTTATTAATATCTCACTAGATGGCGCTGGCGCTGACCTTAAAAAAATATTTTATACTCATGTTAGAAATTTTATATTTCGCTGCCGTAGTAACTAAATTATGTCCCTGCCTGGGTGGGACACCGTGAGATGATACCGCGAATCGCGTAACGACATTTTCTGTCTCTTTCGTACTTGTCGTAAGAGAAGGAGAATATTATTATTCGCATTACTATCGTTTCTTGTTCAATTCTTTGGTGTGTGTGAAGTTCCCAATCCACACTGGCCCGCGTGGGAACTACGGCCCAAGCCCTCTCATTCTGAGAGGAGGCCTGTGACCAGCAGTGGGACGTGTATCTATAGGCTGGGAGGCTGATGATAATGAAATTCTTTATTTATGATGACCCATGTTGCGAATGAGTGTCAACTTTAGTAATCTCCAAATCTAGCAGTAAATTTACAAAAACACAAACTCAATATTATCGCCTGGTGGGATTTGAACTTGTGACATACGAACGAAGAACGAAGTTCATAACCACTTGACCATATTACTGTTATCATAAGCGATGAAAATCGGATCTATATCGGGTCGTCTTAAAATTAATCGGTAAGTCATGCGTGTTTAACGAAACTTAAAGAGGGTAGACTGAAGATCTTCAAACTACCAGGCTAAGTTTTTATTACAAAGATTTTGCTACTTGTTCAGCTGCTTGCAACATCGTTTGATCGTCTCTTTCAAGTTGAATCTGCTGATTATCGTAATTATTCTTTAAAATGAGTTCTCATCGCAATATTGAGATGGTTAAAAGTTGTGAAATTATTAATTTATATGAAGAAGGAAAAAATATGTCGGAAATTTGTAGAGAAATGTTAATGTGAGTTTTTTTGGTTACGTTCATCCTACCAACTTCTTCATTAAAATGATATCTACGTTATATTATTTTATGTTTATTTATATTGTTACAGATAAAAACAGTTATATTGTGCAAGACTGGTTTAATCAACACAAAAATAATGTTAAAGTCGTTCCTTGGCCTGCCAGATCACCGGATTTAAATCCCATTGAAAAATTATGAGTTGTTATAACCATGTCCAACGTTGGGATAACAAAAATAAGCGAACTCCGGAAACATTAGAAGCCCACTGTGTAAAAATAAGGGACAGTATTCGCGGCTCTAATATGTGTGAAAATCTAGTTGCATCGATGCGATTCTTTTTGCAAGCAGTTATCGACAATCATGGTGGTTACAACAGTTATTAAAATAAAATTGATAGTTACGTGTAGACCGGGTTATATACTCAAACAATTATGTTATAATAAAATATATAAGGTGCGGATATTTTCAGGGTATGTAATTAATAACCTAATAATTAATTATACACATAAATTATTTAAGTATAGTGTGGTAATATTTTTTTGCTTCATACAAAAATACCATTCCGTTCAAAAAAATTCATCCTCGCATTAACATTAAAATAACTGTATTTTTTTTTTATTTAATTTAATTGAAATCAATTAACGACGATGCAAATAATCGATCCTTAAAATATCCGCATCTGATTTCCTAGCACACTGTATTATATGAACCAAAATATTTATCTTTATTTGTGATCCTGTAGGTATCACTTTGTTATGAAAAGTAATTATTTGATTATTATGAACAAAACTTTTAATTATACCTTGATAGTTTTGTTTACTTATGTGATATAAGTGTGAAAGTTCAATATATGACTGTAATCTTATTATAACTGTCAGTAACACACTACAGTGGATCTAAGCCATCAATTATTGATAAGTAAATGTTTAAACTGGAAAACTTCAATTATTATAGTTTATAACGCGTACGAGTCTTATGATAACCCGGTCTCAGGTATAATTTACTTTCAAATACTATTTTTTTATTGTGGTTCGGCTTCAATCCTCTTTCCAGAATCGGAAATGAATACTTAAGCTAATACCTCAATAAAATGTTAAAATACAACTTTTGATCAGGTGCTAATAAAATAACTGAAAACCTCACACGACACACAGAAAATATTTTTTCATTTTATTTTAAGTTAGTTGTTGAAACATCCCTAAAACATTTAATTGGCGTATGAATTCGTAATATTTAGACTGGACACAATAAAAAAAGGATTAAAAACTCTAACACTACCTGATTTAAAACATAGTGTAATCGATTCTACTCTGTATTCTGCGCAAACTACTTTCTGGTTTTCAGTTATTTAATTAATATATTATAGTATATAATAACTGCGTCAATATTTAATGAATAGAAATATTGTTTTAGGAATAAAAATTTTATGTTTTAAACTTCAAAACGTGTATTATTTCTGTTGCAACGTTATCCTTTTTTCAGTTTTTTTTATTTCCATATCAGTTATCTACAAAATTAAAATAGAAACTTAAAAATAAAAAATAAGAACAAAAAACAATTCTGATATGTAGGATACGAACTTATGATCATTTACGAGTTTATCTAAGCAGCCGACCAACTCAGCTATCGGCACATTGCTGTTACGGGGATAAAATATCGATCATATCATAATAACTGTTTAACAGCGCCATCTAGTTCATTTCTTGTGAACACCTAACCAAATCGTCAACTCTCGTGTTCAAACGATTATAGAACGTAAGGTGTCCATCCACTTATGCAGGCCATTGTACGCAATGCAGTGTTATTATAGATTGGTTATCTGTTGAATGTAACTAACACTAGCCATCAATAGAATCCATAGGCTGTTTTATTTTTGCATGAAAAACAGTAAAGTTGTCACTTTATCCTGTTAGGTTTTTCTCGGAGCGTGCCATGTTTTAGATTTTGCTTTAAATAAATATATTAACAATACTTTATTGGTAGTTTCCTGACCATTTAATATTTACCTACTGACGTAGACAGAAATAAATATCAAGATGTCAGACATTTCTTATTGTTTTTTTTTAAGTTGAGTCGCATTAAGAACCAATGATTGATTGATTTTGTTAAATTGCTTTAGTTTGTTTAATTTTATACGAGGTGGTTTATAGAAGATGTGGCCGTGAATCCGGTAAAAATCTATTATGAAATGACTCAGAAAGGACGACCCGGAAAGTGCCAGACCCACACCGGATAAAACTCCGGCTGTACGACCCGAACTCCCTGGAGTTAAAAAAATAGAACGACGAAAGCGGAGTTGGGTGCATTGGAAGAAATTTGTATGCATGTATGGTAGTTAAGTTGATATGACTGTATTTTAGGCTTAAATGAAAAGAAAAAGAACTGAAGAAAATTATTTAAAAAAACATCCCCAAATGTTGGCGATCCCTCCAGTTAGTGCAGCCAGCACAATTCACAGCGGACGTAGATGGACCTCATGCATCACTTTAATGCTCGATACTTTAGATCGAGTATAGCGTGACAACTCAGCAGGTTAACGCATTCACTTTGTATCGCCGACGGTGACATATTGACAGGCGATTATGACCGCTACAGACCTTGTTACGAGTGCTGTGTTTAATTTATTAGTGCCGTTTGTTGAGTAGATACGGTTAATAAAGTTAATGATTAAAGTTTAATTATTGTATGAACTTAATGTGTGATAGATAATCTTAAATATTTGTAAATTAATCTTCTTAATTAAATAGTCAATTATTTTCTAAGTATCCGCCATTAGTACACAAAGTAAAGTACATATACAAACTGTTAGACTCTACCTGCGACTAAGGTCCAGCAGTTCAATTGAAATAAAATGATTATACTAAATGTCTATGGAAATATAAAAAAAAACTACATGGTGATTTTCATTTTTGTTGTATGAAAATCCTCTCGCCAAAATTGTATGTCTCTAGACTCAAATTGAGATTTCAGTATTGTTTATGCGTAAATTTTAATCCCGTGGGAATATAGGATTAAAAATTAGCCAAGTGTTATTCCCAAAATATATTTATCTAATACCTAGCGAATATCAACCAAATCTGTCGAAAGCTGACGGAATAAATCCACGTACAAACTGTCACATTTATTATACATACAAGTATAAGATAGTGTATAAAGGCTTATTATTATTATTATTATTATTATAAGATAGTGTAAGTGTGGTATAAGATGTAAGTAGAACAAAATTTTAAAATAAATAGAACAACTTCTTATCTTTTCTGATTAATGCATTACTTTATGTGTTTTTTATCACAAGCTTTTATTTAACCTGCAATACTTATTTTTATTTAGAGCGATATCACAAGGTAATATTGAAAAATCTAAATATACGTTTAGTCAATATTCTCAAGATGCTCGAACTTTAGAAAACAAAGCATTACCCCATAACGTTGTTTTAAGCTCATTTCTACCCGATCGGATCAATTTATTTCCAAAGTTATTTTTCTGATTGCCTTCTACGCAACGTACTGGTTTCAAGCGAATATTTAATATTTAACCGCAACCTTGCCGCCGCAAAATAAATGTAAATACGTCAAGTTTAGGTTGTTTTTATTTTGACGATGGTGTTGGGGAAAAAAGGTTTAATATGAAAATATCGGTGTTTCGCATGTAAACAGGCCAGGTGCGAGATAGGGAGGAAATGGGCCGGCGATCGTGACGGTTCCGTGCGATAATGGATATTTCGCACGCTTTTCGGAACTCCAAAAAAAAGGTTGACGATCAACGGCCGCGCTGTTTCTGTTTTTTAAATATAGCTTTTAGAGTTCTTTACTCGAAGTATGTACAGTCACCAGCACCAATATCTGACACAACAAGCGTGCATAAATATCTGATATGACTCTATTTCTAGGGCTGGAAGGACGTGTCAGATATTTTTGCACGCTCCGCTGTGGCAGATATTAATGCTGGTGACTGTACACTGTCCGTCAGTCTGTCTATATGTCATAGGGTTGTATCTGAACCGCAATTGAAAGACAGCGCTGAAACAAAAACATTCAATCGCGCTTCAATAATGGATCATTGAGAAAAAAGTTCGTGGGGCCAAGCGCGTTGAGGTTTTTTCAATGCATAATACAGTTTTCTTTAATATTAGTAAACTTTTGTTATCGCGTGGGAACTATGCAATTTTCCGGGACAAAAACTGCTATGTCTTTTCCAGAGTCTCAAACAATCTGTATATCTAAATCGATTCAGTGTTTTAATAATAATATTATAATATTAGTTTACATAAAATAAATTTAATTATTATTATTATTCCCCTTAATGGCGGCCTTAACGCTTGGGCCAAAAAAAAAGTTTAAGTGTGAAGAGGTACCTCACATGGAAACAGACTTACTTTCGCATTTATGTTGCTGGATAAATGTTTTTCTCTCTCTCTCTCTAATTCTTTGTCCGAGAAAGCTGCCAGCTCTTCGGTCCTCTGTGACGTCTAAACCTCTTAGTTATTTGTTTATGAGTTTATGAACCTTCAAAGACCTAGGACCCCACGCGCCAAGGGTCTCGACACCGAATGGGACAAAGTCGTATTAGGTGCCTAAACCATCATCATCATCATCAGCCAGCAGACGTCCACTGCTGAATAAAAGCCTCCTTTGGAGGGGTGGGGGTTGCCATAATTACGCTGATGATGTACGCAAAAGACGCTGCTGCCCGTCTTCTCCTTAGTTATAAAATCTTAAATAATAAAGATTATTAGCTAAGTAATTATAAAAATTTTGTAATGATATTCTGATTTTTAATCATCATCATCATCCCAGCCTATATACGTCCCACTGCTGGGCACAGGCCTCCCCTCTGAATGAGAGGGCTTGGGCCATAGTTCCCACGCGGGCCCAGTGCGGATTGGGAACTTCACACACACCATTGAATTGCTTCGCAGGTTTGTGCAGGTTTCCTCACGATGTTTTCCTTCACCGCAAAGCTCGTGGTAAATTTCAAATGTAACTTCGCACATGAATTTCGAAAAACTCAGAGGTGCGAGCCGGGGTTTGAACCCACGACCCTCTGCTTGAGAGGCGATGGGTCAAACCACTAGGCCACCACGGCTGATTTATAATAAACAGTTAAATTTTTTTTTTTTGGATTTTCCCTTGGTCGCCTTCTACGACACCTAGCTATATTCTTGTACGGACACCCCACGGACGAAACCTCTATATTTGCATAAATTCGCTTTTTCAGCCGCTTCAGATGCTGCACAACCTCTGTTGCATCTATATTATTAGTTAAACATTTGGAAAACAAGTCAAGACTGCATACGAATGTATGTTACTCTTATGTGAAGTTGGAAGCAATATGCCGATAGCGATGTTGGCGCGGCTTAAAGCAATCAAATCAGCTTGTATTGCCAAGTGATCAGGCTTACCGGTGCCCAGTGCGGGTGGCTCGGACGCCGCGATGCCCGGAAATTAGGGGGATTTTGCAGAGTACGGGGAACTTGGAGTTACGGGAGAACCAGCTTTGGTTGGAAAATCCTAGAAAAAAGGAGAAGATGATAGTCAAATAAGTCAGCTTATGATGAAAAATAAATAAAGAAAGAAAAAAGACTTTCAGTTCTCATACTCGTAAACTTTGTAGGTTATGCTAAATTTAGGTGTCATAAAAATATACCTTTTAATGCTGAAAATAAACCAGGCGCGTTGCAGCCATGATCAAAAAATCGAATAAATTATTTTTTATTTTGTAGCGACTATCCCCCCCCCGGCTCGCACCTCTGAGTTTTTCGAAATTCATGTGCGGAATTACATTTGAAATTTACCACGAGCTTTGCGGTGAAGGAAAACATCGTGAGGAAACCTGCACAAACCTGCGAAGCAATTCAATGGTGCGTGTGAAGTTCCCAATCCGCACTGGGCCCGCGTGGGAACTATGGCCCAAGCCCTCTTGTTCTGAGAGGAGGCCTGTGCCCAGCAGTGGGACGTATATAGGCTGGGATGATGTAGCGACTATATAACTGTCGCTACAAAATTGAACCTATATAGCGATATTTTTATAGATTAGCTATACCGACGCGCTCGCCAGTAGTCTCTCGCCCATAGGACTGTGTGCCTACTCGTCCTTTTGGGAGCAAATAATAATTGGCAGTATTCAGTGTTTGAACTCTCACTGACTCTCCCAAATCAATAATACTCGTAACTCAAAGAACACCACATTTTTTATGTAATTCGTGTCTTATTTGACACATTAAATAGTTCAATCACCTGGCTAATTTTATCATCAGTATTCTGGTTTCAGGAAAACAGCCGCGAAAGCTTTCGATCGTCATATCTTTTGGCTTATCAAAATCGAGGAATAATTTCCATGAAATAAACCTAATTACCTGAGTGCTGTCTTAAATTCCAGAAGTGTTAGGCTGTTCTCATAGTAGCGTAGAAAATATCGCATTATCCTTCTATTATATAGGAAAAACCCGCGACTTTGTCACTTCAAAGTTCAATATCTCAAAAACGGCTTAACCGATAAGCGATAGATATTGATGAAACATGTCTGTGAACCATCGCTAGAAAACCTTATTTGAAATAAAAAAAAACCCATTCAAACCAGTTCACCCGTTTAAGAGCTACGGTGCCACAGACAGACACACATAGCGGTCAAACTTATAATACCCCTCTTTTTGCGTCGGGCGTAAAAAATAGCTGTCGCCCTCGACTTTTTTTGTGGCAATGTACGTTTACGGTCCCGCGCCCTAGGAGACTACACAATTTTCTGAAATTAAACTATGTTCGGTCCTTCTCAGGACCTCAAACTATCTCCATACCAATTCACCACAATCGGTCGAGTACTTTAAGCGTTAAAGCGCGACATGCTAATACACGAACGACTCTAAATATTAGTACGAATTTCCCGGGATTTTGAACTTTACCCTGGCAACACCGGACCAATGCCGAGATGAAATAATAAAACGTACGCCGTAAACATAACGATGATGGAACTTTTACGGAGTCCATGATAAATGTATTTTCCGGGGAGATTGGTCGAGGCTTAGCGTTACAACCGGGCAACACAGATTACAAATAAATTACAAATGAATTACGCCCCACGGATTATGTCGATATGTGGGTTAATAAGTTGGAGCCGCAATCCCAAATACCGATGTACGTATTAAAATATATAAAGTTTAAAAAGGATAATGGACGAAACACATAATGGTCATTTGATATACTTGTAAACCTAACCTCATCATCAGCCGGAAGACGTCCACTGCTGGACAAAGGCCTCCCCCTTAGAACGCCACAATGAACGACAAACTCGCACTTGCATCCACCGGTTTCCCGCTACTCTCACGATGTCGTCAGTCCACCTGGTGGGAGGCCTGCCAACGCTTCGTCTTCCGGTTCGAGGTCGCCACTCGAGGACTTTTCTCCCCCAACGGTTATCTGTTCTTCGAGCGATGTGGCCTGCCCATTGCCACTTCAATTTGCATATTTTTCCAGCTATGTCAGTGACTTTAGTTCTTCGACGAATTTCCGTGTTCCGGATTCTATCGCGCAAAGAAACTCCAAGCATAGCTCTCTCCATAGCTCGTTGCGTGACTCTGAGCCTCTCTAAGAGGCCAACAGTCAAGGACCACCTCCTACCCAACTACCTAACCTAACTTAAACCAATCTGATCTGTAGATTACACGGTCATAAAAGTTTGTATAATTATTAATACTGTCGCTTAATTATCGCAAACTGTTTTGCCCGCAGCTCCGCCCGCGTGGTATTCGGTTATCGCGGGAACTGTGCATTTTCCGGGATAAAAAGTAGCCTATGTCACTCTCGGGCCCATAAACTATCTCTAAGCCAAAAATCACGTCGATCCGTCGCTCCGTTACGGCGTGAAAGACGGACAAACAAACAAACATACAAACACGCATCCGTACTGAGTTATGAAGCCTCGATTTCTATGTTTTTTTTATAAACTGATGGAAAGCAGCGATGATGTGGTCCAATATGGAGAAGGGCCATTATTCCAGCTTTTACTCAGTTTGATTTTTAGTTGTCATGGTCTCATGGTAGAAGATTCTGTTGCAAATCCCAGGTCATCTCGAACAGGACGTTTAAAAATAATCAAAAATGTCATCAAATTCTACAAACAATTAATAAAAAATTCTGACAACGCAAATGAGGTGGTTGAAACGTTGAATGGACGCTTGCAGATGGGCGTTTTCAAAAATTACGAGAGGACATAGGAATATAGACATACATACATACGGGTCAAACACATAATCCTCCTTCTTCGCAGTCGGGTAAAAAGTGTACCCTTTTCTTTCAAAATGTATCTAATTTTTTATACAACAATTTTTGAGTCAGTTTTGTGACGCCCATACCTACTGCGGGCCTACTCCTAAGTTCGAAAATTCAAGCTCGTATCGTACCGTCCCTCTCGCTCTCGTATTAAATAGTTTAAGTGTCAGAGGGACCGCACGACACGAACTTCGAGTTTCGAGTTTCGTAGTAGCCCTGTAATGTATGTAAAAAACGTTTCAATAATGTCATTTTTTTCGGGACATTTTTTTACGATTTCAGATCTGAATCGATTGTGTTCTTGATTCTGAGTAGGAATAACCATATTTTTTCCAAAATTACAAAAAGAAAAGGTACACTTTTTTTTTGTGAAAATTCCCAGATATGAATACAAAATACAAATACAAATAATTTATTTGTCAAACATAGGTTAAAATAGTTGGTACACTGATCATAGATTTGTATCACTATGCTGCGCCCGAGGGCATACAAATATAAATTGCACATTCAGTCATGCAGTAAACTAAATAAAGTCTAAAAAGTTGCAGAACTATCACGCATATACTCCTCCATTGAATAGTAGGCCTTACCCGCCAAAAAGTTAAAAAGTTATGAGTAAAGCAAACTTCAAAATATCAAATACAAATATTTAATCATCAATATCAGTGAATAGATGTTGATAACAATTACGAGTACTCGCCAATCAGGAGGGATTTGTAATTGTTACTTACCGCTTCTTGCAATCTGCGAACTCGCCAGTTTTCTTCAAGCATTCCATTGATTTTTTCTGTTAAAAAGTTCCACAGTGAGTCACATTTCAGTTGATTCAAAAACATCTTAAAACCATTTTCTTTAATTACCAATCTACTAATCCAAATACTTCATTCGCCAATAAAAAAAAGCCACTACCCATTACCAAACTCTTAACCAGATCGCGTTCGATCCCAAATCTCAGCACCCCCCCATAAATTGATACAATTGATCCCAACCCCCCCCTATTAGCATAAATAAGTAGTTACTAAGCCGAACGCATGCCATGTCCTCCGCTTAACGTAACGAGGCTTTTTCTAAGCAGTTTCGGGGGTAGACGGCGAAAAAATGTTTAATTTGTTTTTAGGGAGGATTCAGCGGGAACTGCAATATGAAAAGCTATCGACAAGCGAGGAAAGTCGTGCTGTCATTTCATTACAAGAGCGTTTATTTTACTAACTTCATTTTTTTTTGGCGGGGGCAATACCGTGCCACCAGATACATCTATACACGCCTAAATCCCACTATATTATAACCCGTTGAACCGATTGAATTTGATTCGGTATGCAGATATATGTTGTTTGAATTGCGAGTAAAGACATAGGGGTTTTTTTATCCCTTAAAATTACATAGTTCCCGAAGGATAGCGATAAACGAAATTCCAATCATTCCGATTCAAATGTACAAAACACATAGAAGTAAAACATCTGACTCGCTCCACACACGAATTCTGTTGAAGCTTCCAGAATGTTCTGGAATATTCCATTCCTCTCCGTTTTGACAGCTCTGCTGGGAACTAAAACAAAAACAACGTAGCATTTAATTGGCTATTGGGGTGTATTCCGAGCGGTACCGCCACTCGAGGTATATTGGCCGTCACCTTCGCCTAATTGGTTCGCTCGGGAGTGCAATTCACGGTCTTAATTGGGAAAACACCACGCTTAGACGTGGTTTGAAGTTTGAAGTTTGCATTTTAAAATGCCAAATGCGCGGAAAGAATACTAATCATTGGCTGCTGAAGGTAATCTATGGAATGGAAAAGGTAATTTCGTAAACACAGTGTTTAACTTTGATTACACTTCTGTCAAACTCTATGTTGATGATATTGTAGTTGAAATCATATCATCCATATAGATGAGATTGATAAAGAGTGTAAAAAAAATCTGGTAGGTATTATGCTTCAGTGCATTAAAATTTGACTTACTAACTCTGAAATTCGGGAATGGTAAATAGAATTGTAGAAACTGCTCGAGATTTGAAACCAAAAGCAACACAATTGCAAATTAATTGGAACTGCAGCGAAATTGAGAAATACAACGAAACTGAACTGTGATATTTTCGGAACATTTTTACAACGAAATTGAGAAATTACAACGAAACTGAACTGTGATATTTTCGGTTTTACTCTAATACTATTTCAGTTAAGTAACAATTTCGTCACCGTGATTTTACATTTGTAACTGGGATTTTTAACATATTACTGACAAGATTGTTGAGTTAAGGCTCTACCGCTAACCCTTCCCTATAATAAGTTTGCAACTGTTCTCGCGCAACAACCTAAAAAAAAACGAAAATCTACTTAAAAGAAAGCAATAATCGAAAAAAACAACAAGTTGATTAATTAAAAGACCCCACACCATTGATTGCCGCAAACATCTTCGAAAACTCTGTACCTGACTCCAAATTTCACCTGCAAGTCCATTGTGCCGCCAACAATGGCATCTGCCCGAAAAACGTATTCCCTAACAGATAACTACAAAGAGCCTTCAGCCCGCTGAAACGATTGCCGACGCGAAAATCTTAACACTCGCTAAAGGGAAGCTCTTCACAAAAAAAAGTAAAAAATAATTATGCGCTACCTAGCTGTTGCCCGCGAACTTCATCTGCG
>NC_133483.1:20029457-20031789 GCF_025370935.1 Choristoneura fumiferana
GCGCGCGCGACGCGATGTATGTCGGCGCACCGTCGCACGGCACTAAGTTCGGGAGCATAATTACATATTACATACGATTTAACAATGCGATGTTCAGAGACAATCCTTTAAAAGGAATATTTTGTGTAAGTAATCTTTAATTAATAAGGTCTCAAATGATTAAACCAATAAACTTTAATTTATAAAACATTTATTTGTATTTATTTCCTAAAAACCCGAAAATCAGTCATATTCTAATAATTTGTCGCTCGTACAAAGTCACATAATTTCCGTGAAATCCGCGCGCGGCAGGTCATTGCTCGGCTCGGTGGCCGTGAGTCCGCGAGCAAGCGCCAACTTGTCAGGCGGGCGCGCGAGAAATTGAGGTCCTACCCTGCCTACTTCCTTTTCTTAATAATAATGCTTTCTAAAAGTATCGCGATTAATACGACATGAATAACTAATTAGGTACCGAATAATTAGTTCAAGTTTCTAGTCATATATTTATTGTAATGTAAAATAATAATGCTTAAATACATAGACACACACATTTTAAGTAGGTTTAAATAAAAATATATGATTAACGATTACATTTATTTACACATTTAAGCCATACCTACATACCCTATAGTACAAGGGTTTTGCGATAGTCAGCCCTGTGTGTCTTACGCACACATTGACGCGTGTACAGACGTCGTCGTGCCTATGTAGATTCCAGAACGCGTATTTTGTATGGCGTGTCCGCCCTGTGTCTAGACACAAAATTCTCCTATGCACAATAAAATCCTGAAATCTCAATCGCTAAGTCTACAGACATAAAGATTTACAAGATCAGTGAATAATATTTCCATGGTGTTTTGTCGAATACGTTTGTAATTGAGAAAGCAAGATTTTCACTAGATCTCTACTCATGAGTTCGCCGTACAACGTAAATAAGACTAACGGTGTTTTCTTCCTATATCGCAAACGGCTGCGATTCACAGGAAGTATAATATCTTCAACTTCAATTTCCGTACTTGGCTGATATTCTCATGTTGCACGCTGTATTTCTATCGTAGATTTCATGACGTAGCCTCAGGGTCGGTCTTTATTAGGCATCACTAAATCCATCTATAATCAGAATTGTATCTTAGATTTGTCACAAACTAGATTTTGCTCGCGATGGACTACATGGAATTTAACTATCGCCGTGAGGTTTTCGAATGGGTGTGGTTAAAGTATGACCTACAATTGTGGACCCTGAATGAACGACAATAATCTACGGTCTGATAATTGAAACCCTGAAGTAACTGATATTATTTTTAGTGTTTTAATAATCCAATTTAAACTAGTGGTGCTTGCTGAAAATCAGCGCTGCGGTGTTTTATAACGCTTCAGCATTTCGCTGAGCCAGTGTCCGATTCGCAACAGCAATACACACTCTATCCTTCGTGTTGTCTATTGTACAGGGTGGCTCATTTAGATCGGTCAGTATGGGAAAGTCTAAAACTATAAGACATACGAAGATCTTTTGTTAGTAACCATGTCATCGATTTTAGTAACAAAAAACTGCATTCGTTCATTAAAAAAAACTTGTATTCATCTCGGGAATCGAACCCGGACGTTTAGAAAAATAAAACTTACATTATTAAAGAATGTGAAATACGATGCATTTTATTTCTTCTAGATACTATGTTTCATAGTAACATTGATTGTTTATGAAATAATGTATGTTTTATTTTTCAAAACAACCGGGTTCGATTCCCGAACTGAGTAAAAGTTTTTTTTTAAATGTATGAATGCAGTTTTTCTTGTTACTAAAATCGATGACATGGTTCCCAAGAACAGATCTTCGTATGTCTTATAGTTTCTGACTTACCCATACTGAGCGATCTAAATGAGTCACCCTGTATAATGAATTATATTTGCTGTGTCTTGCGTTGCAATGTATTTTCTTTTTTCTGTTATAATAAATGATGCCTGGCACCCATCTAAATATAGTTTATAAGATACTTACCTATAAACTATAGTTTTTAGGGTTCCGTACCTCAAAAGGAAAAAAACGGAACCCTTATAGGATCACTTTTTGTCCGTCTGTCTGTCTGTCTGTCTGTCAACCCTTTTTCTCGGGAACGCGTAGAGGTATTAAGCTGAAATGTATATCAAATACTGAGGTCTACTGTCCCTTGGAGCTGTGAAAAAATCAAACTTCTAAGCCAACGCAATCAAAAGATGCTGCAAATTTCCGCAAATTTTCGAAACTCGCAAGGGAATCAAAACCTACATGGTACTTCCCGTGAATTCAGAATCTTGAAATTTAGTATGAAGGTAGCTAATTATAACACAACCAACTAGAAGTCTGAAAAATCTTGAT